>NC_087204.1:19336961-19341961 GCF_015104395.2 Macrobrachium nipponense | reverse complement strand
GAATCTTTCTCTTACACATAATTTAAAATGCAATAGATGATCTATTTATTGGGGGAAGGACGAAGCGAAAGGTGCTCTCTCAATAAGACAATGAAGTGCATTCCTAATCAAAGGACCTAAAACTCAGCCGTCATGAAGAATGTATCTTTAATTTTAGAAATAAGTGACCTTCATTTATTTGTAATATGCATATTTACCCCCAGACATTTGTTCAGGATTTATTGTGAGAGAATTAGATAGAGATTTAACAACAGTGCCAATTTGTGCTTAGATATCAACACTTCCTCCCCTATTATTAAAGGGGAACTCCCCAATTAGTAAACGTGCAAGTCGATGGATGTATTGGCCTTTAAGAGGAGAATTTCCAACAGGTTTGATAGGTATCTTTTCTTTTCTTGGCCAGTAGAGACCTCTGACTTCATTTTAGTGCCCATACCAGAATTCACCGGATTTTTCGCTTACTCTGGGAGTAACCTACAAACTACTTTGTTGTTGTTGTTGATGCTGTTGGGGGATAGGAGAGTGGGCTATGGAAGAGCCTAAAAAGGTCTGAAAAAGATGTTTAGCTTTGAGTTAAAGATACAGAATTTTAGGATAGGGTATTTGTGATTTATTCGTTAGAATGAAAATGTAAAAAATTAATAATGTTGTACATTAAACATTACAGAATAATTATTTCTAATAAAATATAGCGTATTTTATTTTGATTTTCGTTGGTGAAACATCGCTCTATATGACAGTAGATTTTAGCATGCGCTCCGAGTAAGCCGGAGTCTGATCACGGCTTGTTTTTTTTTGTGTGGGGGGGGGGGGGGCGTCAGAGTGAAACCATAGTAAACGGAAAATATACGATGCTGATTATTAAAAAAATTTTGCCAAAGAACGATATAAAACAAAAACATTCAAATTCGAGTAAAAAAATAAATAACAAAAAAAGCCAGAAAGACAGCACGAATTTGAACACAAAGAAAAAAAAACATGGCTAAATCTATGCTCGCCAAAAGACATTTTCGCAATGATACTTCCAGTAAGTATGTCAAGCACTACAAAGCACTTTAGTGCACTTACCCGTTAATATACTTGGGCGCTGGCAGTGCTTTCGCGACAGTGAAGTAGAGTGAAGTGCTCTATTGCGGTCAAAGTGCATTAGCTCACCATTCTAAACAGCGTCAATGACAGGCACAACCGATGCTAAAATATAATTTTCTCTGAATGTCACAATTGGTCCCATTTCTGTCTTGACATTCTTATTAACTGGTGTAAAAAGCTTTCGCTTTAAGAGCCTTAGGGTTAATTGTCTGTGATGTATTTAGGGAGATCATTACGTATTATGGAAGGCGTGAAAATTCAGTATGACATCTAAAGGATATATATATATATATATATATATATATATATATATATATATATATATATTATATATATATATATATATATATATATTTATATATATATATATAGTATATATATATATATATATATATATATATATATATATATATATATATATATATATATATACTATATATATATACTATATATATATATATATATATATATATATATATATATATATATATATATATATATATATATAGTGTGTGTGTGTGTGCGCGCAACATGAGTACCGCAGCTTATATAGGTCACACAGACTAGATTCTCATGTTGAGGTTGCTAACATATGAAGTGAACAGTTCAGAAAAGTGTTCTGCAAGAGGCCGCATTAGAATTCGGGCAGTAGTAGTATGTATGTATGTAGTAAATACACCGTCGATTAAGAAAGATTACATGATGAACAAACAAATAAAAACTAAAAACAAACAAAACCTAAAATCAAACCGAAATGAGTAAGACGGACTTGATTTGCTGCCACCATTTTCGATGCGTCGACGAAGAATAAAACGAACGGCGGTAATTTCGAGGAATTATCCACTCATGCGATCCGAGACAAAGGAGCTTTAGCCCCCCTGTGTCAGCGCTAACGGTGTTATGCACCTTTGTCTGGCAAGCCTATTTACGCGTGAGGCTTTCAGCGGCACGGCCGAGGGATATTGAAAAACCTATACATTTGCTGAAATATCTCTCTGTATGTGTGGTTTGGCTGGCAAGTGTCTAATGCTCATTGATTTCGACTTAGCCGGTGGGATCTATTTAGATAGCGGAGTGCCTCTCGGAGGCTGGTTGAAAGACAGGCGAGAGAGAGAGAGAGAGAGAGAGAGAGAAGGAGAGAGAGAGAGAGAGAGAGAGAGAGAGAGAGAGAGAGAGAGAGAGAATCGGAATAGGATACCTTGAGAAAATTTAGTGAGATAAGTCTTACCCTTGAATTTGCAAAATTAATTCAAAACTAAAGAAGTGCCAGACGCATGATCATGGCAAACTTTAACCTTGAATAAAAAACAAACACTACTGAGGTTAGAGGGCTGCAATTTGGTACGGTTGATGATTGGCGTTTGGATAACCAACATACTAATTTGCAGCCCTCTGGCCTCAGTAGGTTTCAAGATCTGAGGGCTGACAGACAAAATCCATCTAAGTAGTTTCCTTTTGCAGAAAACTAAAAATTTTAAATTTCTAAATGCATAAAGAATCTCAAATCTTAAACTTATCAGAATCACCTACAGACAAGCAAAGTTTCCATTTTCTACGAATAAAATCTCTCGAATCCATCTTAGACTTTATTTTGATGCAACGTAAGCCTTCGACTGACAAAATTAATCTGTCAGATTGTTTTAAACGGCCAGTGAGTTCAGAGGCGGCATCAGCTTTATGGGCGGGGCTGAGTTAAGCATCTTTTGGCCCCCAAAATAACCCTTCCATTCCAGAATACCCTTCCAGCAGCCTATTTGCGTAAATTCCTATGTCAAGGTTGGTCTATCATCGACGATTTTGATGTTTTGGTGTGATCGTATTCATAAATTTTCTCTCTCTTTTTCTCTCTCACTCTCGCTCTCTCAATAATATATATATATATATATATATATATATATGATATATATATATATATATATATATATATATATATATATATATATATGCATATATATATATATATATATATAGAGTTAGTTTCTGTGTGTGTTTGTGTAAACTTGACGACTTACAGAATTGTTTCTGTGAACTCAATGCATTTAATAAAAGGACCTCATTTGAGCATAATGGTATCTGGCAGCAATATTTATTTGAAAAGTTTTGTTAAATCTCCGAGATTGCTGCTTCAACTGCATTGATTTTAAAGAAATTCTTTTCTATTCTTCTTATTACGGCTTTTTTCGATGTTACATAGACTGGTGAGTAACGTGTTAAGGAAAAGTAAAGAAAGATTGATTTATAAATACTATTTAGTCAAATACTATTTAAGTCAAATACGGTGGTGGCATTATCCGTAGTTTAATACGATTATAATTTAATAGTAGGATATATTAATTAACAGTATATAATTTACACAGATTCGACTTACTGTAAAATAATATTTACAAATGAATCTATCCTGTCTTTTCCCATAGGCACGATACTCGCCAATCTATGAAATATCGAAAAAGCCGTCATGGAGAAAGAACAGAAAAGAATTTCTATAAAATCAATGCAGCTGATGCAGTAATATTCTTCTATAGAACATGCTTGAAAAAAGGGTCTTCTACGAAAGACACCAATATTATTATTAGTATTATTATTACTCGCAGTTGTAATAGCAGAGAGAAAGCAATTATTAGACAAACAGATTATTTCCAAGTTAAATGCAGCTGATGCCAGCAATATCTTTCAATAAGACTTGTTTGAAAGAGGGTCTACATTGACATTATTATTATTATTATTATTATTATTATTATATTATTATTATTATTATTTACTTATTATTATTATTATTATTATTATTATTATTATTATTATTATTATTATTATTATTATTATTATTATTATTAGAGAAGCTGATGTATAAAATGTTATTTTACTAATAGCCAAATAAAAACCAAAACGTTTACGATATAGATAACGATCTCCAAAATAAATGAATGAAGACTATTATGTATTCCGGTGAACTTACGTGATTTACTATCATTTCTATTATGATTATTATTCATAATAAACAAGCTTTCCATGAAGCAAACCAAAATAGGCTACGAATTTGCAAAGCAAGATTCACACAAAATCAAATAAAAAGAAAAGAATAAAACACACTATATATACAGTAAAACTACTTTATTTATGACCCAGTTTACGGAACCTCAAACGAGATCGCAATGGGTAAATTTACTGCGGAACTCACTGAGTCTTTTGCAGCAGATAAACGCAAAGAGAAAGAGAGTGATGCTATATTTCATGGAAGGAAATTCACGTTGAAGAGGCGATGTCTAGCAGGTCCTGACAGGCGGCTGTTGAACTGAGAATATAAACATAATTGAGAAATTGTTTTGAGGACTTGGTTACAATCTGCAGACACACACATTTATATAATATATATATATATATATATATATATATATATATATATATAGTATATATATATATATTATATATATATATATATACACAGCTTGCATTAATAATTCCTCAGAGAGAGGTGGAGCTGATACCCCAGCTTTCGTCGAACAGAAAGAACTTACTTCGATAGCCATATCGTTTTTTCGCGCAATTTGTTTTGATCGACAGGTCGGTAAAACCGGATAAACAACACAAGGATGCTGCATGATGGCTCCGCCCTCTCTCTCTCTCTCTCTCTCTCTCTCTCTCTCTCTCTCTCTTAACTTGATAATGGAATCTTTTACAAAGAATGCTGTCATGTTTTTCTCCTTGGAGAGAGAGAGAGAGAGAGAGAGAGAGAGAAGAGAGAGAGAGAGAGAGAGAGAGAGAGATCTGCAACGACGTCATAGTGTCTGAGTTTTATTCAGCTTCACACATAATGGAATTATGTGATACTCATTTCCCGTTATAAAATTTAAACGTTTCTGTTTTTTTTTATAGCAATAATAAAAACATAATCTTCTTCTCATCTTCTTTTTCTT
>NC_087204.1:19326961-19331961 GCF_015104395.2 Macrobrachium nipponense | reverse complement strand
AGAAGCGTTCCTTGAGTCTTAAAAGAAATTGTGGGGGCAGTTATCATTCTCTCTCAAATTCAAGTGCTTGCAATTCGTACAGATATTTTTTTTCAATGTTTCCGACGTAAGGAATATATGGTATTTAAATTACGAATTTAACGCAATGCTTTTTATGCTAATCTCAGTTGTGAACTTTTAGTGGTACTTGCTTGTGTGGCAACAAGTCATGCAAAGGATGACTTGGGCTATGATGCAAATTCAAATACAAATATTATTTGTGCGTAATATATATATATATATATATATATATATATATATATATATATATATATATATATATATATATACATGTGTGTATGCATGTACATATATGTATGCATAAAGTTAGTTTTACTTACAATATTATCCAGGTATGCAGTATTTTTTTATTCAAATTATAGGTACCCGTCTCTCTCTCTCTCTCTCTCTCTCTCTCTCTCTCTCTCTCTCTCTCTCTCTCTCTCTCTCTATATATATATATATATATATATATATATATATATATATATATAGATATATATATATATATATATAAATATAGATATATATAGATATATATATATATATATATATATATATATATATATATATATATATATATATATATATGTATATATATATATATATAGTTATAGTTATTATACAACAAATAGTAAGCCAGAAATATATCCGTTAATATCCGTTTATCTCTTGATGGCTCAGTGGTCAAAAGCAAATGTCTATCTTTGTTTTAAATACTAGTAGTGATGAAGTTCTTGCTTAGTGAATTGGATATCGAATGGATGTTCGATTAATAATGTTTATTAATAAGAAGTTCCACGGTGTATGTGGCAGAAAATTCATACGCACACATACCCACAGTATATATAATTGACATGATTAATTCTGTGAATATGGAAAATGGAATAAATTTAAAAAAAAACTTTCAGGTAAATTTTTTTCCACGGTGTGTTCTCAACTCCTGCATATTTGGTAGGGCCCGCTGGAATTTATCTTACAGCCAATTGGGTTGACTTTTACGGATCTTTACAGCGCCCATCGGCACTTTGTTATCTCGCTTGTAATTTCTTTACCTTCTATTTAGGATGGCATATCGAATCTAAAACAAAATCTCTCTCTCTCTCTCTCGTCTCTCTCTCTCTCTCTCTCTCTCTCTCTCGTATAAATAATTAATTTTCACTTTTCGTTTTTCTTGTAGTATACTATGCAATCCCTTGTATCTATTAGATATTCTTTTATCTATCATTATTTCTGACAAAGATACCGTGCACTGATCCTATATGTTTGTATGCATATGTGTTTCAGTAGTGTGTTTGTATGTGTTTGTGTGTATGTGTGTGTGTGTGTGTGTGTGTGTGTGTGTGAGAGAGAGAGAGAGAGAGAGAGAGAGAGAGAGAGAGAGAGAGATTACCAGTGGAGTAGTATATTATGAAAGAGTATGTCATGTCAAGCACTTCCTAGAATTACCATTTCAGTTGGGGAAGAAATCCAATAAATAAATGAATGAATAAATAAATAATAGTTAAACGCCAGGGAGAAGTGATATTCCCATAAGCGAAGAGGGGGCGGGGTTAGCGAGGGTCTATAAAAACAACGAAATTGCGGGACGGAATGTTTATAAGGGAAGGCCATTAGATATTCCTCCTCGGAAGAGGACCCTCATCATGTTCCCTTATTACGTCTTGGGGGTCGGGGTCGGTTGGGGGGTGGGGGGGGGGAGGTATAGCTTTGAAAATTTACCTTATTGCCAATCGCAACGACTTTTACAGAGCCTTACAGCGAAAACAACCTCTTTGTAACCCTAGGATTCCTCCTCTGCTTCCCTCCACTTCCGTGTATAATTCCCTTCCGTTCTTTTCTCTTTTGGGGCAACTTCGCGTCCCTGAGAAATTCGAGCGCTTTCCGGTTCTCTCGAGCTGACTTTAATTTACAGGCCGGTTTCAATGACGTGGAAAGTAAAGAGGGCAAATCGAGAATTCATGTGCAGTCCTTTCCCTCCTCCTCCTTTCTCTCTCATTCTCTCTCTCTCTCTCTCTCTCATCTCTCTCTCTCTCTCTCTCACTTGAGAAATGTGAGGGGAATGTTGTAGTTTTTTCTTGTTTGTGGAGTATTTCATTCAATGGTGATTGAAGGTTTTTTTTTTTGGCGAAGTATTTCATTCAGTCATGATTAAATTACAATCTAGAAGAGGAAAGCTGGACCATTTCACCCATTTCGTCTGTTTGAAGTATATGAAGACTTATGACTGACCTAATGACAGTGAATGTTAATAAAGTTAGATGGGATAATAGTTTACTCAAAACTCGGTATCAAAATATCATAGGGTTTGACATCATACGTGAAGGAATCCGCTGAAATTTACTAAAAACGCGTCAAATGATACTGAGTAAATTAGGTATTATCTTTGCTTTTCAACAGGGCTCGGTATTCTGTGGGTGTAATTACGCTTAAAAATAAAATGCTAAAATTTTAATGTATGAATTGAAAATTCTAGATCTCTCTCTCTCTCTCTCTCTCTCTCTCTCATCTCATCATCTCTCTCTCTCTCTCTCTCTCTCACCGTTATCAGTGAAGATAATTTCTACCATGTACATTTTCACTACTTAAGTACTCCTATTATCTTGAAATACATATATATATATATATATATATATATATATATATATATATATATATATATATATATATATATATATATATATATATTCTCACTACTTTGGTTATTATGTTAAAGATTGCGTCTGCGATGTGTGATCTATCCAGTTCTGTCCTAAGAAAATAGCAAACCTAAAGACTCTTTCCCACCAACCGAGACGTTAAATTGAAGTGATCCGATTCAGTACCAAAATCTTGAGACAGAGTTCGTTTATAATATCCCTGCTGTGATTTTATGAAGTCCAGCATTAGGTAATATCGCGTAAAGTGCAACAAAAGTCCTTTGTACATTCGCTGTCTTTTGATGACAATGGCGAGGTAATGACCGTAATTATAGAATTAAGTAGGCTCCTATTGACCCTCAATTAGTTAACATGTTCTGTTCATCGACAGTCTCATATACACATATCTGTTCAAAAACAGTTTCTGTCTCTATATATTCTGGTAATAATGAAGATGTAAAGGCCAGGATTAGGGATATTTATGAACGTTTATTATATATCAGCAATAATTAACACTTTATTATTATCATATAGCAGCATCAATTAACACTTTATCACATTTTCAAAGGTCTCAAAATATCCCATTCAGAACTGGGGGTTTTATCCGGAATTAGTTGTTTTCTGTATGAATCTTTCTCTTACACATAATTCAAAATGCAATAGATGCTCTCTTTATTCGGGGCAGGATGAAGCGAAAGGTGCTCTCTCAATAAGACAATGAAGTGCATTCCTAATCAAAGGACCTAAAACTCAGCCGTCATGAAGAATGTATTTTTAATTATAAAAATAAGTGACCTTCATTTATTTGTAATATGTATATTTACCCCCAGACATTTGTTCAGGATTTATTGTAGAGAGAATTAGATTTATAGATTTAACAACAGTGCCAATTTGTGCATAGATATATAACACTTCCTCCCTATTATAAAGGGGAATTCCCCAATTAGATAAACGTGCCAGTTGATGGGATATATTGGCCTTTAATTTAGAGGAGAAATTCCAACAGGTTTGATAGGTATCGTATCTTCCTTGGCCAGTAGAGGTCTCTGACTTCAGTTTAGTGTCCCATACCAGAAATTACCGTAGTCTGAAAAAGGTGTTTCGCTTTAAGAAATTTTAGGGTAAGATACTTATGATTTATTCATTAGAATGAAAATGTAAAAATATAAATAAATGTGTATATTAAACATAGCAGAATAATTATTTCTAATAAAATACAGCGTATTTATTTTGATTTTCGTTGGTGAAACAATGCTCTATATGACCGTAGATTTTAGCATGCGCTCCGAGTAAGCTGGAGGTCTGATCACGCCTTTTTTTGTGGGAGAGGGGGTCAGAGTGAAACCATTGTAAACGGAAAATATTCGATGCTGATTATTTAAAAAATTTGGCCATAGAAGAAAAAAATATATTAAAACTAAATTCAAATTCGAATAAAAAAAAAGCAAAAAAGACTGCACGAATTTGAATAAAATAAAACCACGGCTAATCTATGCTCGCCAAAAGACATTTTCGCAATGATACTTCCAGTAAGTATGTCAAGCACTACAAAGCACTTTAGTGCACTTACCCGTTAACATACTTGGGTCTTGGCAGTGCTTTCGCGAATGTGAAGTAGATTGAAGTGCTCTATTGCGGTCAAAGTGCTTTAGCTCAAGCATTCTAAACAGCGTTCAATGATGGCAGGCACAAGCCGATGCTAAAATATAATTTTCTCAGAATGTCACAATTGGTCATTTTATGTCTTGAACTTTCTTATACCTGGTAAAAAGCTTTCGCTTTAAGATGTATCCATGTATAAATACACCGTCGATTAAGAAACATTACGTGATGAACAAACGAACAAAAACTAAAAACAAACCGAAATGCGTAAAGTGGACTTTGATTGCTGCCACCATTTCGCTGCGTCGACGAAGAATAAAACGAACGGCGGTAATTTCGAGGAATTATCCACTCATGCGATCCGAGACAAAGGAGCTTTAGCCCCCTGTGTCAGCGCTAACGGTGTTATGCACCTTTGTCTGGCAAGCCATTTACGTGGAGGGCTTTCAGCGGCACGGCCGAGGGATATTGAAAAACCTATACATTTGCTGAAATATCTCTCTGTATGTGTGGTTTTGGCTGGCAAGTGTCTAATGCTCATTGATTTCGACTTAGCCGGTGATCGTTTTAGATAGCGGAGTGCCTCTCGGAGTCTGGTTGAAAGACAGGCGTGTAGACAGGCAGGAACAAAGAGAGAGAGAGAGAGAGAGAGAGAGAGAGAGAGAGAGAGAAAAGAGAGAGAGAGAGAGAAAATCGTAATTGGATACCTAGAGAAAATTT
>NC_087204.1:19309461-19321961 GCF_015104395.2 Macrobrachium nipponense | reverse complement strand
TATATATATATATATATATATTATATATATGTGTGTGTGTGTGTGTGTGTGTGTGTATGTGTGTGTGTGTGTTTCTAAAAGGGTATGGCAACTTCACCGCCCACCTTTGAATGGTACAGTCCAACCCGAGAGGATAAGCAGCATGGCTTTGGTCAGTTCTCGTGTGTGGTACCAAACGGTAAAAGCGAGCGCCTGTTAGTTCTTAAAATCCAAAATCAATAGAACGGTAGATGCATAGGGTAGTTCCATGTTCTCAAGGATATGCTTGTGAGTGTATACCCACAGCCTTTCATGAATTGCATCTGTTTCATTCAATACATCACTTATCTCTACAGCAGCCTTAAGATAGAAAAATAAGGTTTTATACTAAAGGCGCCTACGTTTTTAAAATTGCCTTTGTTCAGTTCACAGCGCCTTGTAAAGTCATCAAAAGACATTTTCCAATGGAATCCTCTTCTAAAACTGCCTTATAAAAACAAAGC
This sequence comes from Macrobrachium nipponense, assembly GCF_015104395.2. Lineage (NCBI taxonomy): Eukaryota > Metazoa > Arthropoda > Malacostraca > Decapoda > Palaemonidae > Macrobrachium > Macrobrachium nipponense. The sequence goes on along the minus strand of NC_087204.1, from coordinate 19,321,479 downwards.
CTTAAAAATAACAAGGGGGAATGGGAAGGATTTGGGATTACGTATCAGACATCATTTGAGAGAGTGAGGAGATAAACAGAGAGAGAGAGAGAGAGAGAGAGAGAGAGAGAGAGAGAGAAGGATGATGTTCAATGAAAAAGGAAATAGGAATTTATACTCGGGGGATGATTTTCCTGAGCTACAATCCCCTTTGATGACAAGGAGTAGAATTATTCATAAACGATTTTTTTTTTTTTTTTTTTTTTTTTTTTTTTTTTTTTTTTTTGCTCTTGTCCTTTTGATATTAACTTCGATTTTATTCTCAAAGTGCTTTTATTTTTATTTATTTATTTTTTTTTTTTTTGCCGTCGTATTTACGTTCGACTTTCCTTCTCACCCTCTCCTTTTTCTCACAGTATGTAAAAATGGCTTACTTACAGAGTTCCATAAGCTGAGCGCGGGGCTGGGGGGTGTGGGGGCCAGGGGCTTACTTTTGATCCCTTCCAAAGCAAATAAAAAGCCCTTCTTATGAAGCTTAAGAATCGGAAGGACTTTGTTGTAAGCAACTCCATAAAAGGTCGAGTGTTTGTTTGTTGATACCGGCAAGAACTATAAACTTGACGTTTCATTTGTGTTAAGTGGTACAATGCTTTGTAAGTTTTTTTTTTTATTTACTTCAAAACTAAGCTGGCGCTTTTCAAACCTTCTTTTATTTCAATAAGAGCGTAAAAGGAAACTTCTGCTATTTGCTGGCAACGTCACAATCTACTCTTTTACTTAATTATCATAAAAACCTTAAAAGAAAATTTTTCAATGGTTAAGTAATGAATTATTACTCAAATTCGTTTCCCTTTGCAGAAGGTAAATACGAGGAATTGTCATTTTTAACTGAGTTACTGGTGTTCTTCGCCATTTAATTTGATACAAAAAATAAATCTCATTTTATGTACAAATCTCGTCGTTATTGTACATGAAATAATATGAATTATTGCAAGTTATTACACCATACAGTGATGTTCACATAATTAATATACCGCCAACCTTACTCAAAATGTCATCCACATTTTTTCACTTAAAAGAATATGAAATCCTTTCTTTCCGCACATATCTCCAGTCTCTCTCTCTCTCTCTCTCTCTCTCTCCTCTCTCTCTCTCTCTCTCTCTCTCTCTCTCTCTCTCTCGTAATTAAATCATTTATGGCAGAACTTGTCTCCGTACTTTTCGGTAAATTTTTATACAATTCAAGTGGTTTGAATTTGAATGACAAAAGTTCGTCCATCAACAAAAACTTTAAATTGCATAGAAAAACCAGATCAACGAATCAGACTCATTATTTCTCGGATAATATGCTAAATCAGGAGGCAGATATATAGATAACTTTGCGTAGGGAGTTTATTCACGTGCGAGAGTAATTGCTTATGTCACTTCCTATGTCCATAATGATATATGGTCCTGCATTGCTAAATATGATTATACTTTCAAATAGGCAGTTTGGCCGTTAATACCAAATGTGAATATCACATTTCAGAGCTATTTGACGAAAGTGAGAAAGAGTTTAAGTCGTAACTTGATTTGCTGATGCTTTTAAGTACGTCTGTATAAGGTTCAATATACGAGAAAGGGGAGATTATCTCTTAGAAGATCAGACTCCAATGCTGTGATAGGGTATCAGAGTCCCTTGCTCTATTTTCCTGTAGCAAGTAATTTCCAGCAAAGGAAATAGATAAAAGATGAAGACTGGACTAAGGTATTATACCAGGCATCGAGTTTCTCAATAGAAGGAGACAGGTTCTTATCATTTTAAAATTATCATAAGTAGACGTGGACATGAGCATAAAAAATTATTATGATGGAATTATGATTATGGGGTCTGGAATATTTCTCTGATTGTGATCAGATTATGATTACTTGTTCTTCATTTTTCTGATTATGATTTGATTGTGATTAGTTTTGTATTTTTTATTACGATTAGAATTTTATTTTTAAATATATAAGAATACCAACGAAAAGTATTAGGCGTCAGAATCTCAAATATTTCCTGGAAACTAAAAGAGCCTTGTACGTAACGACGCATTTGTTGATCTTCAATACCTCTTCAACGGAGCGTTTAGTTGAAAACCCCAAAGAGGAAGGAGGTCGTGTAGCTGGGAGAAGAAAAATTCGCCTTTCCTCGCAGAAGCGTTCCTTGAGTCTGAGAAGAAATTGTGGGGGAGGTATCATTCTCTCTGAAATACAAGTGCTTCTAATTCGTAAAGATTTTTTTTTCACTGTTTCCGACGTAAGAAATATATGGTATTTAAATTACGAAAGTAACGCAATGCGTTTATGCTAATCTCAGTGTGAACTTTTAGTATTGCTTGTGTAGCAACAAGTCATGCAAAGGAGACTTAGGATCTGTTTTTCAAAATTCAGATACTGTCATATATATATATATATATATATATATATATATATCTATATATATATATATATATATATATATATATATGAATAATTATCACATCGAACCGTGATCCATTTATATATCAATTCAAGCTACAAATGTCCTTTAATATCTAAATTGTTATCAACTAAAAAATTCCCCTTCGGTACATATATGAAAAGATATCATTTGGGAGGTAAAGTGAATTTAGATATTAAAGGACATTTGTAGCTTGAATTATATATATATATATATATATATATATATATATATATATATATATATATATATATATATATATATATATATATATATATATATATATATATATATATAGTATATATACATATATATATATATATATATATATATATATATATATATATATATATATATATATATATATATATATATGTGTGTGTGTGTGTGTGTGTGTGTGTGTGTGTGTGTGCGTGTGTGTATGTGTGTATGCATGTCATATATGTGTGCATAAGTGTATATAAATTTAGTTTAACTTACAATATTATTCAGGTATGCTATATTTTTAAACGATTTTCAAATTATAGGTACTTTTCTATTTCTATATATATAAAGTTATTGTTATATCACAAATAGTAGGCCAGAAATGTATCCGTTAATCTCTTGATAGCTCAGTGGTCAAAAGCAAATGTCTATCTTTGTTTTAAATACTAGTAGTGATGAAGTTCTTGCTTAGTGAATTAGACATCAAAAGAATATTTGTGAATAAGGTTTATTAATAAGAAGTTCCACGGCGATGTGGCAGAAAATGCATACGCACACATACTCACGGTGTATGTGTAATTTGCAAGATTAATTCTGTGAATATGGAACATGGAATAAATCTTAAAAAACGTTCAGGTAATTTTTTTTCCGCGGTTTTCTCACTCCTGCACTCCTGCATATTTGGTAGGGCCCAATGGAATTTATCTTACAGCCAATTGGGTTGACTTTTACGGATCTTTACATCGCCCACCGACACTTTGTTATTTCGTTGTAATTTCTTTACCTTCTATTTTAGGATGTGCATATCGAAGCTAAAATCTCTCTTTCTCTCTCTCTCTCTCTCTCTCTCTCTCTCTCTCTCTCTCTGGTATAAATAATTAATTTTCTCTTTTCGTTTTTCGTGTATCTATTAGAAATATTCTATTAATCTATCATTATTTTCTGATAAAGATAACGTGCACTGTTCCTAAATGTTTGTATGTATATGTGTTTCAGTATGTGTTTGTGTGTATATGTGTGTGCGTGTGTGAGAGAGAGAGAGAGAGAGAGAGAGAGAGAGAGAGAGAGAGAGAGAGAGAGAGAGATTTACCAGTGGAATAGTATATTATGAAAGAGTATGTCATGTCAAGCAGTTCCTTGTATTACCATTTCAGTTGGGGAAGAATTGCAATAATATATGAATGAATAAATAAATAATAGTTAAACGCCAAGGGAGAAGTGATATTCCCATAAGCGAAGAGGGGGCGGGGTTAGCGAGGGTCTATAAAAACAACGAAATCGCGGGACGGAATGTTTATAAGGGAAGGCCATTAGATATTCCTCCTCGGAAGAGGACCCTCATCATGTTCCCTTATTACGTCCTAGGGGGTTGGGGGGGGGGGGGGTGTAGGGGGTATAGCTTTGAAAATTTACCTTATTGCCAATCGCAACGACTTTTACAGAGCTTTACAGCGAAAACACCCTCTTTGTAACCTGGATTCCTCCTTCCCTTCCTCCACTTCCGTGTATAATTCCCCCGTTCTTTTCTCTTATGGGGCAAACTTCGCGTCCCTGAGAAATTCGAGCGCTTTCCGGTTCCTCTCGAGCCTGACCTTAATTTACAGGCCGGTTTCAATGACGTGGAAAGTAAAGAGGGCAAATTTCGAGAATTCATGTGCAGTCCTTTCCTCCTCCTCTCTCTCTCTCTCTCTCTCTCTCTCTCTCTCTCTCTCTCACCTGAGAAATGAAAGGGGAATGTTTGTAGCGTTTTTTTCCTTGTTTGTGGAGTATTCATTCAATGGTGATTAAAGGTTTTTTTTGGGGGGGATGGCGAAGTATTTCATTCAATCATGATTAAATTACAATCTGGAAGAGGAAATCTGGACCATTTCACCATTTCGTCTGTTTGAAGTATATGAAGACTTATGACTGACCTAATGACAAGTGGATGTTAAAAAAGTTAAATAGGATAATAGTTTACTCAAAACTCGGTATCAAAATATCATAGGGTTTGACATCATACGTGAAGGAATCCGCTGAAATTTACTAAAAATGCGCAAAAAGTTACTGAGTAAATTAGGTAACGTCTTTGCTTTCAACAGAGCTCGGTATTCTGTACTGTAATTACCCTTAAAAATAAAAATGCTTATTTTAATGTATGAATTGAAAATTCTAGATCTCTCTCTCTCTCTCTCTCTCTCTCTCTCTCTCTCTCTCTCTCTCTCTCTCTCTCTCTCTCTCTCTCTCACGTTATGGTGAAGATTATTTCTACCATGTATATTTTCGTTACTTAAGTTTACTTCCTATCAAAGAGTTATTCTTGATATATTATATATATATATATATATATATATCTATATATATATATATATATATATATATATATACATATATATATCTCACTACTTTTGGCTCTCATATTAAAGATGACTCTGCCATGTGTGATCTATCCAGTTCTGTCCTAAAAAAAAAGCAAACTAGAGACTCTTTCCCACCAACCGAGACGTTAAATTGAAGTGATCCGATTCAGTATCAAATCTTGAGACAGAGTTCGTTTGTAATATCCCTGCTGTAATATTGCGTAATCTGCAACAAAAGTCCTTTGTACATTCGCTGACTTTTAATGGCAATGGCGAGGTAATATTCGTAATTATAGAATTAAGTAGGCTCCTATTGACCCTCAATTAGTTAATAACTTAACATGTTGTGTACATCGACAGTCTCATATACACATATATGTTCAAAACTGTTTCTGCATCTATGTATTCTGGTAATAATGAAGATGTAAAGGCCAGGATTAAGGGTATTTATCGACGTTTATTATATATCAGCAATAATTAACACTTTATCATTATTATATATCAGCATTAATTAACACTTTATCACATTTTCAAAGGTCTCAAAATATCCCATTCAGAACTGGTGGTTTTATCCGGAATTAGTTGTTTTTTGTATGAATCCTTCTCTTACGCATAATTCAAAATGCAATAAATGTTCTATTTATTGGGGGAAGGACGAAGCGAAAGGAGCTCTCTCAATGAGACAATGAAGTGCATTCTTAATCAAAGGACCTAAAACTCAGCCATCATGAAGAATGTATTTTTAATTTTAAAAATAAGTGACCTTCATTTATTTGTAATATGCATATTAACGCCCCAGACATTTCTTCAGGATTTATTGTAGAGAGAATTAGATTTATAGATTTAACAACAGTGCCAATTTGTGCGTAGATATATAACACTTCCTCCCCTATTATTAAAGGGGAACTCCCCAATTAGTTAAACGTGCGAGGAAAATTTCTAACAGGTTTGATAGGTATCGTTTCTTTCCTTGGCCAGTAGAGGTCTCTGACTTCAGTTTAGTGTCCCATACCAGAAATTACCGTAGTCTGAAAAAGGTGTTTCGCTTTAAGAATTTTAGGGTAAGATACTTATGATTTATTCATTAGAATGAAAATGTAATATAAATAATGTGTATATTAAACATAGCAGAATAATGATTTCTAATAAAGTACAGCGTATTTATTTTAATTTTCGTCGGTGAAACAACGCTCTATATGACCGTAGATTTTAGCATGCGCTCCGAATAAGCTGGATGGTGATTATTAAAAAAAATTTGCCAAAGAAGAAAAAAACATATTAAAACATAATTCGAATTCGAATAAAAGAAAGCAAGAAAGACAGCACGAATTTGAATTCAAAGAAAAAAAACCGCGGCTAATCTATGCTCGCCAAAAGACATTTTCGCAATGATACTTCCAGTAAGTATGTCAAGCACTACAAAGCACTTTAGTGCACTTACCGTTAACATACTTGGGCGCTTGGCAGTGCTTTCGCGACAGTGAAGTAGAGTGAAGTGCTCTATTGCGGTCAGAGTGCATTAGCTCAAGCATTCTAAACAGCGTCAATGACAGGCACAGCCGATGCTAAAATATAATTTTCTCAGAATGTCACAATTGGTCATTTTTGTCTTGACATTCTTATAACTGGTAAAAAGCTTTCGCTTTAAGATGTATGCGTGTATAAATACACCGTCGATTAAGAAACATTACGTGATGAACAAACGAACAAAAAACTAAAAACAAATCGAAATGTGTAAAATGGACTTTGATTGCTGCCACCATTTCGCTGCGTCGACGAAGAATAAAACGAACGGCGGTAATTTCGAGGAATTATCCACTCATGCGATCCGAGACAAAGGAGCTTTAGCCCCCCTGTGTCAGCGCTAACGGTGTTATGCACCTTTGTCTGGCAAGCCATTTACGTGGAGGGCTTTCAGCGGGACGGCCGAGGGATATTGAAAACCTATACATTTGCTGAAATATCTCTCTGTATGTGTGGTTTGGCTGGCAAGTGTCTAATGCTCATTGATTTCGACTTAGCCGGTGATCTATTTAGATAGCGGAGTGCCTCTCGGAGGCTTTTTGTAAGACAGGCGTGTAGACAGGCAGGAAAGAGAGAGAGAGAGAGAGAGAGAGAGAGAGAGAGAGAGAGAGAGAGGAGAATACCTTGAGAAAATTTAGTGATATGTCTTACCCTTGAATTTGCAAAATTAATTCAAGACTAAAAGCGATGCCAGACGTATGATCATGGCTAACTTTAACCTTGAATAAAAAAGAAACACTACTGAGGTTAGAGGGCGCAATTTGGTACGGTTGATGATTGGCGTTTGGATAACAACATACTAATTTGCAGCCTCTGGCCTCAGTAGGTTTCAGATCTGAGGGCTGACAGACAAAATCCATCTAAGTAGTTTCCTTTTGCAGAAAACTAAAAATCTTAAATTTCTAAATGCATAAATAATCTCAAATCTTAAACTTATCAGAATCACCTACAAACAAGCAAAGCTTTCCTTTTCTACGAATAAAATCTTTTTGAATCCATCTTTAGACTTTGTTTTGATATAACGTAAGCCACTTCGACTGAACAAAATTCAATCTGTCCAGATTGTTTGAACGCAGGGCCAGCGAGTTCAGAGGCGGCATCAGCTTATGGCGGGGCTGAGTTAAGCATCTTTTGGCCCCCAAAAATAACCCTTCCATTTCAGAATACCCTTCCAGCAGCCTATTTGCGTAAATTCCTATGTCAGGGTTGGTCTATCATCGACGTTTTTGATGTATGGTGTTGATCGTGTTCATAAATTATTCTCTCTCTCTCTCTCTCTCTCTCTCTCTCTCTCTCTCTCTCTCTCTCTCTCAATATGTATATATATATATATATATATATATATATATATATATATATATATATATATATATATATATAGATATATATATATATATCTGGATATATATATATATATATATATATATATAGATATATATAGATATAGTTAGTGTGTGTGTGTATGTGTATGTGTGTGTGTGTGTGTGTGTGTAAACTTGACGACTTACAGAATTGTTCGTGAACTAAAGTATTTAATAAAAGGACCTCATTTGAGCATAATGTTATCTGGCAGCAATATTTATTTGAAAAGTTTTGTTAAATCTCCGAGATTGCTGCTTTAGCTGCATTGATTTTAAAGAAATTCTTTTCTATTCTTCTTATTACGGCTTTTCGATGTTACATAGACTGGTGAGTAACGTGCCTAAGGAAAAGTAAAGATAGATTGATTTGTAATTATTATTTTAAAAGTAAGTCATATATGGGGTGAATTATCCGTAGATTAATACGATAATAATTTAATAGTATAGTATATAATTAATAGTATAAATAATTTACGCCAGATGCAAGCCGTCATAAGAAGAATAGAAAAGAATTTCTATAAAATCAATGCAGCTGAAGCAGCAATCTCCTTCGATAGAACATCCTTGAAAGAGGGTCTTCTACCAAATAAATATTACTATTATTATTATTATTATTATTATTATTATTATTATTATTATTATTGGATTATTGTTATTATTATTATTATTATTATTATTATTATTATTATTATTATTATTATTATTATTAGAGAAGCTGGGGTGTATAAAATGTTATTTTAACTAATATCCAAATAAAAACCAAAACGTTTACAGTATAGATAACGATCTCAAAATAAATGAATGAAGCTATTATGCATTCCGGTGAACGCAGAAACGTGTTTACTATCATTTTTATTATGATTATTATTCAGAATAAACAAGCTTTCCATGAAGCAAACCAAATAGGCTACGAAATTGCAAAACAAGATTTAAAAGGAAAACAAAATAAAAAGAAAAGAATAAAGGACACACACATATATATACAGTAAATACTTTATTTATATGACCCAGTTTACGGAATCTCAAACGAGATCGCAATGGGTAAATTTACTGCGGCACTCACTTGAGTCTTTTCCAGCAGAGAAACGCAAAGAGAAAGACAGTGATGCTATATTTCATGGAAGGAAATTCTCGTGGAAGGCTACGTCTTGCAGGTACTGTCAGGCGGCTGTTGAACTGAGAATATAAACAGGAATTGAGAAATTGTTTTGAGGACTCGGTTACAAAAACCCGACACGCACATTTATATATATATATATATATATATATATATATATATATATATATATATATATATATATATATATATATATATATATATATATCTATATATATATATATATAATATATATATATATATATATATATATATATATATTATATATATATATATATATATATCATATATATATATGTATCTATATATATATGTATCTATATATATATCTATATATATATATATATCTATATATATATATATATATATATCTATATATATATATATATATATATACTATATATATATATATATATATATATATATATATATATATATATATATATATATATATATATATATATATATATATATATATATCTATATATATATATATATATATATATATATATATATATATATATATATATATATATACATACTATATATATATATATATATATATATATATATATATATATATATATATATATATATATAGATATATATATATAGATACATATATATATGGGGGGGGGGGGATCATGATAATATATAATAATAATTCCTCAGAGAAAGGTGGAGCTGATACCCAGCTTTCGTCCGAACAGAAAGAACCTTCTTCGATAGCCATATCGTTTTGTGTATTTTACAGCAGTTTTGTTTTGTGCCGACCAAGTCTGTAAAACCGGATAAAACAAGACAAGGATGCTGCATGATGACTCTCTCTCTCTCTCTCTCTCTCTCTCTCTTAACTTAATAAATGGAATCTTTACAAAGAATGCTGTCATCTTTTTCTCCTTGGAGAGAAGGAGAGAGAGAGAGAGAGAGAGAGAGAGAGAGAGAACTGCAACGACGTCAAAGTGTCTAAGGTTATTCAGCTTCACACATAATGGAATTATGTGTGATACTCATTTCCCGTTGTAAAAATTAAACGTTTCTAATTAGTTTCCGTTGTCTTTATAGCAATAATAACGTAATCTTCTTCTTCTTCTTCTTCTTATTATTATTATTATTATTATTATTATTTTTTATATTATTTTTATTTTTTATTTTTTTTTTTTTTTTTTGCCCTATCACAGTCCTCCAATTCGACTGGGTCGTATTTATAGTTTGGGATTCCGGGTTGCATCCTGCCTCCTTAGGAGTCCCATCACTTTTCTTACTATATGCGCCGTTTCTAGGATCACACTCGTCTGCATGAGTCCTGGAGCTACTTCAGCCTCTAGTTTTTCTAGATTCCTTTTCAGGGATCTTGGGATCGTGCCTAGTGTTCCTATGATTATGGGTACGATTTCCACTGGCATATCCCATATCCTTCATATTTCTATTTTCAGATCTTGATACTTATCCATTTTTTCTCTCTCTTTCTCTTCAACTCTGGTGTCTAATAGTATTGCGTCATCAATGAGTGATACTTTCTTCTTGATTTTGTCAATCAACGTCACGTCTGGTCTATTTGCACGTATCACCCTATCCGTTCTGATACTATCCATAGTCCCAGAGGGATCTTTGCCTGATCGTTTTCTATCACTCCTTCAGGTTGGTGCTTGTACCACTTATTACTGCAAGGTAGCTGATGTTTCTTGCACAGGCTCCAGTAGAGGGCTTTTGCCACTGAATCATGCCTCTTTTTGTACTGGTTCTGTGCAAGTTCCGGACATTCGCTTGCTATGTGGTTTATGGTTTCAATTTTCGTATTGCACTTCCTACATATGGGAGAGGTGTTATTTCCGTCTATTGTTCTTTGAACATATCTGGTTCTTAGTGTCTGATCATGTGCCGCTGTTATCATTCCTTCAGTTTCCCTCTTTAGCTCTCCCCTCTGTAGCCATTGCCATGTATCATCGCTGCCATTGGTTTGTTGTGCCAGTCCTCTGTTCTGTTTGTCATTCTCCTGTCTCCTGTATATTTCTGGGTCTTCGTCTACTTTTATTAGTCCTTCTTCCTATGCACACTCATCTTCACTGGTTTTCAGATATTGCCCCAGTGCTCTGTTCTCGATGTTGACGCAGTCCTCTATGCTTAGTAGTCCTCTCCCTCCTTCCTTTCGTGTTATGTATAGTCTGTCCGTATGTGCTCTTGGGTGTAGTGCTTTGTGTATTGTCATATGTTTCCTGGTTTTCTGATCTATGCTGCAGAGTTCTGCCTTCGTCCATTCCACTAATCCTGCGCTGTATCTGATTACTGGCACTGCCCATGTGTTTATGGCTTTTATCATATTTCCGGCGTTGAGTTTTGACTTGAGTATCGCCTTGAGTCTCTGCATATATTCTTTCCTGATCGTGTCCTTCATCTCTTGGTGTTTTATATCCCCTCCTTCCATTATTCCTAGGTATTTGCATCCAGTCTCATCTAAGTGTTTGATGTTGCTTCCATCTGGTAGCTTTATCCCTTCAGTTCTTGTTACTCTGCCCTTTTGTATGTTGACTAAGGGGCGATTTTTTCTATTCCAAACTCCATCCTGATGTCCTCAGATACAATCCTTACAGTTCTGGAGTTAGGATATTCATTTTCCTTGATGCTCTTACCATACAGCTTGATATCGTCCATGAACATCAGATGGTTAATTCTGTTGCCTCTTTTCTTGAGTTGGTACCCGACATCCATCTTCTGTAGTACTTTTGTCATGGGGGAATCATGGCTACTACGAAGAGTAGTGGGGACAGTGAGTCGCCCTGGAAGATCCCTCTCCTGATATTAACCTCTGCTAGTTTTATTCCAGAGCTTGTAAGTATTGTATTCCAGTTGCGCATTGTATTTTTGAGGAAGCTGATGGTGTTTTCCTCTGCCCCATATATTTTCAGGCATTCTATTTATTATTATTATTATTCCACAGCCGCCGATGTACATTATGGTAATGGTGTGTAAAAAAGTGAAGACACTTGACAATATCAATAACAGCCTTCTCGAGCAAACCCTGTGTTGCTTTTA
>NC_087204.1:19284461-19306961 GCF_015104395.2 Macrobrachium nipponense | reverse complement strand
ATTAAAATTACAGAATTGAATAATTAGTTCGACCCTTCTTTGTCCGTAGTGGAACGGTTATATCGAAAAAACCCCTTTTGTACGAAAGGTCATCGACCTCACCTTAATAGCAAAAGTCTTATTCCTTTAATTGATGATATACACTGCATGCCACTTGAAGCGTTCGACCATTACAAAACAAAATTAATAATTAAGAGAAGAATGAAACTCAATCAGCAATAATGCTTCATTAAGTAGAATTCAAGTGTTGTGAACTTGAATGACAAAAGTTCGTCCATCAACAAAAACTTTAAATTGCATAGAAAAACCAGATCAACGAATCAGACTCATTATTTCTCGGATAATATGCTAAATCAGGAGGCAGATATATAGATAACTTTGCGTATTGAGTTTATTCACGTGCGAGAGTAATTACTTCTGTCACTTTCTAAGTCCATAATGATATATGGTCCTGCATTGCTAAATATGATTATATTTTGAGGTAGGCAGTTTGGACGTAAAAAAAGTACCAAATGTGAATATTACATTTCAGAGCTATTTTACGAAAGTGAGAAAGAGTTAAGTCGTAACTTGATTCGCTGATGCTTTTAAGTACGTCTGTATAATGGTTAATATACGAGAAAGGGAAGATTGTCTCTTAGAGGATCAGTCTCCAATGATGTGATTGGGTTATCAAATTCCCTTTCCTCTATTTTCCTGTAGCAAGTAAATTTCCAGCAAAGGAAATAGATAAAAGATTAAGACTGGACTAAGGTATTATACCAGGCATCGAGTTTCTTAATAGTAGGAGACAGGTTCTTATCATTTTAAAATTATCATAGTTAGACGCGGGTATGATCATAAAAAATTATTATCATTTAATATGATTATGGTCTGGAATATTTCTTTGATTGTGATCAGATTATGATTACTTGTTCGTCATTTTTGTGATTATGATTTGATTGTGATTAGTTTTGGTATTTTTTTTATTACGATTAGAATTTTATTTCTAAATATATAAGAAAAACAACGAAAAGTATGAGGCGTCAGAATCTCAAATCTTGCTGGAAATAAAAGGGCCTTGTACGTAACGATGCGTTTGTTGATCTTCAATACCTCTTCAACAGAGCGTTTAGGTGAACAAAACCCCCAAAGAGTAATGGAGGTCGTGTAGCTGGGCGAAGGAAAAATTCGCCTCTCCTCGCAGAAGCGTTCCTTGAGTCTAGAAGAAATTGTGGGGGGGCAGTTATTATTCTCTCTGAAATTCAAAGTGCTTTCCAATTCATACAGATATTTTTCTTTCACTGTTTCCGAGGTAAGGAATATATGGTATTTAAATTACGAATATAGTGCAATGCGTTTATGCTAATCTCAGTATGAACTTATAGTTGTCATTAACTTGTGTAGCAATGAGACATGCATAGAAGGACTTAGGATATGTTGCAAAATTCAGATACAGTCAATATTTGTACGCCCTATATATATATAATATATATATATATATATATATAGTATATATATATATATATATATATATATATATATATATATATAATATATACTGTGTATGCATGTACATTTATGTGTGCAAAAATTCTTTTTACTTATAATATATTCAGGTATGCAAGTATTTTTTTTATTCAAATTATAGGTACTCGTCTCTCTCTCTCTCTCTCTCCTCTCTCTCTCTCTCTCTCTCTCTCTCTCTCTCTGTATATATATATATATATATATATATATATATATATATATATATATATATATATATATATATAGATATATATATATATATAATATATATATATATATATATATATATATATATATATATATATATATATATATATATACTTATAGTCAAATGACAAATAGGAAAACAGAAATGTATCGTTAATATCCGTTAATCTCTTGATAGTTCAGTGGTCAAAAGCAAATGTCTATCTTTGTTTGTTAAATACTTCTGGCGACGAAGTACTTGCATAGTGAATTGGATATCAAAAGAATATTCGTTGAATAATGGTTTATTAATAAGAAGTTTCACGGTCTATGTGGCAGAAAATTCATACGCACACATACTCACGGTGTATGTATAATTGGCATGATTAATTCTGTGAATATGGAACGTGGAATAAATTTTAAAAAACGTTCAGGTAAATTTTTTTCCACGGTGTTTTCTCACTCCTGCATATTTGGTAGGGCCCGCTGGAATTTATCTTACAGCCAATTGGGTTGACTTTTACGGATCTTTACAGCGCCCACCGACACTTTGTTATCTCGCTTGTAATTTCTTTACCTTCTATTTTTAGGATGTGCATATCGAATCTAAAATCCCCCCCTCTCTCTCTCTCTCTCTCTCTCTCTCTCTCTCTCTCTCTCTCTCTCTCTCTCTCTCTCGTATAAATAATTAATTTTCACTTTTCGTCTTTCGTGTAGTATACATAGCACTATGCAAATCCCTTGTATCTATCAGCAATATTCTATTAATCTATCATTATTTTCTGACAAAGATACCGTGCACTGGTCCTAAAATGTTTGTATGTATATGTGTTTCTGTATGTTTGTATGTGTGTATGTGTGTGAGAGAGAGGGAGAGAGAGAGAGAGAGAGAGAGAACAGAGGAGAGAGAGATATTTACCAGTGGAATAGTATATTATGAAAGAGTACATCATGTCAAGCAGTTCCTTGTATCACCATTTCAGTTGGGGAAGAAATGCAATAAATAAATGAATGAATAAATAAATAATAGTTAAACGCCAGGGAGAAGTGATATTCCCATAAGCGAAGAGGGGGCGGGGTTAGCGAGGGTCTATGAAAAACAACGACATCGCGGGACGGAATGTTTATAAGGGAAGGCCATTCGATATTCCTCCTCGAAGAGGACCCTCATCATGTTCCCTTATTACGTCCTGGGGTCTGGGGTGTGGGGGTAGGGGGTATAGCTTTGAAAATTTACCTTATTGCCAATCGCAACGACTTTTACAGAGCTTTACAGCGAAAACACCCTCTTTGTAACCCTTGGATTCCTCCTCTCCTTCCTCCACTTCCGTGTATAATTCCCCCGTTCTTTCTCTTTTGGGGCAACTTCGCGTCCCTGAGAAATTCTGAGCGCTTTCCGGTTTCCTCTCGAGCCTGACCTTAATTTACAGGCCGGTTTCAATGACGTGGAAAGTAAAGAGGGCAAATTTCGAGAATTCATTTGCAGTCTTCTCTCTCTCTCTCTCTCTCCTCTCTCTCTCTCTCTCTTTAGCGAAGAAAATTAGAAAACACAATATCGTGGATAAAGTAGGAAGATGGTAAAAGACTTTTTACACACAGAAAACAGATAGTTATTGCAAACGATGAGAAATCGATGTAGCCAAGGTAATATCCGGTGTGCCACAAGGTACGGTGTTAGCTGCAATACTGTTTGTTATTATGATTGAAGACATAGACAGTAATATTAAGGATTCGGTAGTGAGTGAGTATTTCGCTGATGACACAAGAATAAGTAGAGAAATTACTTGTGATGAAGATAGGAACGCTCTACAAAGAGACCTTAACAAAGTATATGATTGGGCAGAGGTAAATAGGATGGTATTTAACTCTGATAAATTTGAATCAATAAATTATGGAGACAGAGAAGGAAAGCTATATGCATATAGGGGACCTAATAATGAGACAATCACAAATAAGGAAGCAGTTAAAGACCTTGGTGTGATGATGAATAGGAACATGTTATGCAATGATCAAATAGCAATTCTTTTGGCAAAATGTAAAAGCAAAAATGGGAATAGTTGTTACGGCTTTCAAAACAAGAAAAGCTGAACACATGATTATGCTATATAAAACATATGTTCGTAGTCCACTTGAATATTGCAATATGATATGGTACCCACACTATCAAAAGGATATTGCTCAAATAGAGAGTGTACAAAGGTCCTTTACAGCTAGAATAGAAGAAGTTAAGGACCTTGACTACTGGGAAAGACTACAATCCTTAAAATTATATAGTCTAGAAAGGAGAAGAAAACGCTACATGATAATCCAGGCATGGAAACAGATTGAAGGAATAACAGAAACATCATGGAACTAACAAAAAATATCAGAAAGAGCAAGCAGAAGTAGATTAATAGTGCCCAAAACTATACCAGGAAAAATAAGGAAAGCACACAGGACATTAATCCACTACGCACCAGCATCGATAATGCAGCGTCTATTCAATGCGCTTGCCAGCTCATCTGAGGAATATATCAGGAGTGAGCGTATAATGTGTTTTAAGAATAACGCTCGACAAATATCTAAACTGCACCCCAGACCATCCAAGATTGGAAGATGCCAAATATACCGGAAGATGTACTAGCAACTCTCTGGTAGACATTGGAGGTGCCTCACACTGGGGGACCAAGGGCAACCCGAACGAACTGTAAGGTCTGTAAGGTAAGGTCTCTCTCACCGTTACAGTGAAGATTATTTCTACCATGTACATTTCACTACTTAAGTTTACTCCTATCAAAGATTATTCTTGAAATATATATCCATATTCTCACTACTTTAGCTCTCTTGTTAAAGATGGCTTCTGCCATGTGTGATCTATCCAGTTCTGTCCTAAGAAAACAACAAACCTAGAGACTCTTTCTCACCAACCGAGACGTTAAATTGAAGTGATCCGATTCAGTACCAAAATCTTGAGACAGAGTTCGTTTATAATATCCCTGCTGGAATTTTATGAAGTCCACATTAGGTGATATTGCGTAATCTGCAACAAAAGTCCTTCGTACATCTGCTGTCTTTTGATGGCATTAGCGAGTTAATGATCGTAATTATAGACTTAAGTAGGCTCCTATTGACCCTCAATGAGTTAACATGTTCTGTTCATCGACCGTCTCATATACACATATCAGTTCCAAACTGTTTCTGTCTCTATGTATTCTGGTAATAATGAAGGTGTAAAGGCCAGGATTAGGGATATTTATGAACGTTTATTATATATCAGCAATAATTAACACTTCATCACTATTATATATTAGCATTAATTAACACCCTTATCACATTTTCAAAGGCCTCAAATATCCCATTCAGAACTGGTGGTTTTATCCGGAAGTAGTTGTTTTCTGTATGAATCTTTCTCTTACGCATAATTTAAAATGCAATAAATGTTCTATTTATTGGGGGAAGGACGCAGTGAAAGGTGCTCTCTCAATAAGACAATGAAGTGCATTCTTAATCATGAAGAATATATATTGAATTTTAAAAATAAGTGACCTTCATTTATTTGTAATATGTATATTTACCCCCCGACATTTGTTCAGGATTTATTGTAGAATGAATTAGATTTATAGATTTAACAGCAGTGCCACAATTTATGCATAGATATATAACACTTACTCCCCTATTATTAAAAAAGGGGAACTCCCCAATTAGTAAAAACGTGCGAGTTGATGGGATGTATTGGCCTTTAAGAGGAAAATTTCCCACAGGTTTCATAGGTATTGTTTCTTTCCTTGGCCAGTAGAGGTCTCTGACTTCATTTTAGGGCCCCATACCAGAAATTACCGTATTTTTCGCTTACTCTGGGAGTAAGCCTTCAAACTACTTTGTTGTTGTTGTTGTTGACGCTGTTGGGGGGATAGGAAAGGTCTATGGAAGAGCCTAAAAAGGTCTGAAAAAGGTGTTTCGCTTTGAGTTAAAGATACAGGAATTTTAGGATAAGATACTTATGATTTATTCATTAGAATGAAAATGTAAAAAATAAATAATGTGTATATTAAACATTACAGAATAATTATTTCTAATAAAATATAGCGACGTTATTTTTATTCGTTTTCGTGGTGAAACAACGCTCTATATGACTGTAGATTTTAGCACGTTGCTACGAGTAAGCTGGATGGGCTGATCACGCCTTATTTTTTTTTTGGGGGGGTGGGGACGGGGTTAGAGTGAAACCATAGTAAACGGAAAATATACGATGTTGATTATTAAAGAAATTTTACCAAAGAAGAAAAAATATATTAAAACAAAATTTAAATTCGAATAAAAAAAAAACAAGAAAGACAGCACGAATTTGAATACAAAGAAAAAAAAGAACCATGGCTAATCTATGCTCGCTAAAAGACATTTTCGCAATGATACTTCCAGTAAGTATGTCAAGCACTACAAAGCACTTTAGTGCACTTACCCATTAACATACTTGGGCGCTTGGCAGTGCTTTCGCGACAGTGAAGTAGAGTGAAGTGCTCTATTGCGGTCAAAGTGCATTAGCTCAAGCTTTCTAAACAGCGTCAATGACAGGCACAGCCGATGCTAAAATATAACTTTTCTCAGAATGTCACCAATTGGTCATTTTTGTATTGGCATTCTTATACCTGGTAAAAAGCTTTCGCTTTAAGAGATTCAGGATTTAATTTTCTGTGACGCACCATGGAGAAGATCATTACGAATAATGGAGGGCGTGAAAATTGAGTATGACATCTTCTAAAGAATGTATATATATATATATATATATATATATATATATATATATATATATATATATATATATATATATAATGTGTGTGTGTGTGTGTGTGTGCAACATGAGTACCGCAGTTTATGTAGGTCACACAGACTGGATTCTCATTTGAGGTTGCGTAAACATATGAAGCGAATGGTTCCGAAAAGTGTTCTGCAAGAGGCCGCTTTAGAATTCGGGCGGTAGTGTAGTATGTATCTATGTATAAATACACTGTCGATTAAGAAACATTACGTGATGAACAAACAAAAAAAATAAATAAAAAACAAACCAAAATGCGTAAAATGGACTTTGATTTCTGCCACCATTTCGCTGCGTCGACGAAGAATAAAACGAACGGCGGTAATTTCGAGGAATTATCCACTCATGCGATCCGAGACAAAGGAGCTTTAGCCCCCCTGTGTCAGCGCTAACGGTGTTATGCACCTTTGTCTGGCAAGCCATTTACGTGGAGGGCTTTCAGCGGCACGGCCGAGGGATATTGAAAACCTATACATTTGCTGAAATATCTCTCTGTATGTGTGGTTTGGCTGGCAAGTGTCTAATGCTCATTGATTTCGACTTAGCCGGTGATCTATTTAGATAGCGGAGTGCCTCTCGGAGGCTGGTTGAAGCACAGGCGTGTAGACAGGCAGGAGAGAGAGAGAGAGAGAGAGAGAAGAGAGAGAGAGAATCGTGATAGAATAGCTTGAGGAAATTTAGTGAAATAGATCTTACTCTTGAATTTGAAAACAAAAATTAATTCAAAACTAAAGCGGTGCCAGACGCATGATCATGGCTAACTTTAACCTTGAATAAAAAAAAAGAAACTACTGACTCTAGAGGGCTGCAATTTGGTACGGTTGATGATTGGAGGTTGGGTGACCAACATACCAATTTGCAGCCCTCTAGCCTCAGTTGGTTTTAAGATCTGAGGGCTGACAGACAAAATCCGTCTAAGTAGTTTCCTTTTACTGAATGCTGAAAATCTTAAATTTCCAACTACATAAAGAATCTCAAATCTTAAACTTATCAGAATCACCTACAGACAAGCAAAGCTTTCATTTTTTCTACGAATAAAATCTCTTTGAAATCCATCTTAGACTTTATTTTTGATGCAAACGTAAGCCTTCGACTGACAAAATTAATCTGTCAGATTGTTTTAACGGCCAAGTGAGTTCAGAGGCGGCATCAGCTTTATGGGCGGGGCTGAGTTAGGCATCTTTTGGTCCCCAAAAATAACCCTTCCATTTCAGAATACCCTTCCAGCAGCCTATTTGCGTAAATTCCTATGTAGGGTTGGTCTATCATCGCGATTTTGATGTTTGGTGTTGATCTTGTTCATAAATTTTTCTCTCTCTCTAAAGGTATCTGGCAGCAATATTTACTTGAAAAGTTTTGATAAATCTCCGAGATTGCTGCTCCAGCTGCATTGATTTTAAAGAAATTCTTTTATATTGTTCTTATTACGGCTTTTTCGATGTTACATAGACTGTTGAGTAACGTGCCTAAGGTAAAGTAAAGATAGATTGATTTGTAAATATTATTTTAAAAGTACGCCCAATATGGTGTGCATTATCCGTAGATTAATACGATTATAATTTAATAGTATAGTATATCAATTAATAGTATATAATTTACGCCATATTGAAGGCGTCATAAGAAGAATAGAAAAGAATTTCTATAAAATCAATGCAGCTGAAGCAGCAATCTCCTTCAATAGAACATCCTTGAAAGAGGGTCTTCTACCTAAACTATTATTATTATCATTTTATTATATTATTATTATTATTATTATTATTATTATTATTATTATTATTATTATTATTATTAGAGAAGCTGATGTAAAATAAAATATTATTTTAACTAATAGCCAAATAAAAACCAAAACGTTTACATATACATAACGATCTTCAAAATAAATGAATGAAGACTATTATGATTCCGGTGAACGCAGAACGTGATTTACTATCATTTTTATTATGATTATATCAGAATAAACAAGCTTTCCATGAAAGCAAACCAAAATAGGCTACGAAATTGCAAAACAAGATTTAAAAGGAAAACAAAATAAAAAGAAAAGAATAAAGGAGGCACACACACTATATATATACAGTAAAATACTTTATTTATACGACCCAGTTTACGGAATCTCAACGAGATCGCAATGGGTAAATTTACTGCGTCACTCACTTGAGTCTTTGCGGCAGAGAAAACGCAAAGAGAAAGACAGTGATGCTATATTTCATGAAAAAATTCACAGGGAAGGCAATGTCTAGCAGGTACTGACAGGCGGCTGTTGAACTGAGAATATAAACACGAATTGAGAAATTGTTTTGAGGACTCGGTTACAAAAGCCGACACGCACATTTATATAATATATATATATATATATATATATATATATAATATATATATATATATATATTATATATATAGTAGATACATATATATACAGTATATATATATTATATATATTATATATATATATATATATATATATATATATATATATATATATATATATATATATAGTATCTATATATATATATCTATATATATATCTATATATATATATATATATATATATATATATATATATATATATATATATATATATGATCTATATATATATATATATATATGTATATATATCTATATCATATCTATACTATATATATATAGTATAGCGATATATATATATATATATATACGTATATATATATATATATATATATAATATAGATATATAGATAGATATACAATTATATATTAATATTATAGATAATATATATATAATAACATCCTGAGAAAAGGTGTAGAATGATAAGCTTTCGTCGACAGAAAGAACCTTCTTCGGATAGCCACCTAATCGTTTTGTGTATTTTTACAGCATTTTGTTTTGTGCCGACCAAGTCTGTAAAACCTGATGAAAAAAACAAGACAGGATGCTGCATGATGACCTCTCTCAACATGCTGCTCTCTCTCTCTCTCTCTCTTTCTCTCTCTCTCTCTCTTAACTTAATAATGGAAGCTTTTACAAAGAATGCTGTCATCTTTTTCTCCTTGGAGAGAGAGAGAGACAGAGAGAGAGAGAGAGAGAGAGAGAGAGAGAGAGAGAGAGAACTGCAACGACGTCAAAGTGTCTGAGGTTATCAGCTTCACACATAATGGATTATGTGTGATACTCATTTCCCGTTATAAAAAATTAAACGTTTCTAATTAGTTTTCCGTTGTCTTTATAGCAATAATAACGTAATCTTCTTTCTTCTTCTTCTTATTATTATTATTATTTATTATTATTATTATTATTATTATTATTTTTTATTATTATTATTTTTTTTTTTTTTGCCCTATCACAGTCCTCCAATTCGACCTGGTCGTATTTATAGTTTGGGATTCCGGGTTGCATCCTGCCTCCTTAGGAGTACATCACTTTTCTTTACTATATGCGCCGTTCTAGGATCACACTCGTCTGCATGAGTCCTGGAGCTACTTCAGCCTCTAGTTTTTTCTGAGATTCCTTTTCAGGATCTTGGGATCGTGCCTAGTGTTCCTATGATTATGGGTACGATTTCCACTGGGCATATCCCACATCCTTCTTATTTCTATTTTCAGATCTTGATACTTATCCATTTTTTTTCTCTCTCTTTCTCTTAACTCTGGGGTGTCTAATAGTATTGCGTCCATCAATGAGTGATACTTTCTTCTTGATTTTGTCAATCAACGTCACGTCTGGTCTATTTGCACGTATCACCCTATCCGTTCTGATACCATAGTCCCAGAGGATCTTTGCCTGATCGTTTTTCTATCACTCCTTCAGGTTGGTGCTCGTACCAATTATTATCGCAAGGTAGCTGATGTTTCTTGCACAGGCTTTTTTCCAGTAGGGAGGGCTTTTTGCCACTTAATGAATCATGCCTCTTTTTGTCGGTTCTGTGCAAGTTCCGGACATTCGCTTGCTATGGTTTATGGTTTCAATTTTCGTATTTGCACTTACTATTATGGTGAGGTGTTATATCCGTCTATTGTGCTTTGAACATATCGGTTCTTATGTCCTGATCTTGTGCCGCTGTTATCATTCCTTCAGTTTCCCTCTTTAGCTCTCCCCTATGTAGCATTGCCATGTATCATCGCTGCCATTAGGTTTGTTGTGCCAGTCCTCTGTTTCTTTTGTCATTCTCCTGTCTCTGTATATTTCTGGGTCTTCGTCTACTTTTATTAGTCCTTCTTCCTATGCACACTCATCTTCACTGGTTTTCAGATATTGCCCCCAGTGCTCTTAATGTTCTCGATGTTGACGCGTCCTCTATGCTTAGTAGTCCTCTCCCTCCTTCCTTTCGTGTTATGTATAGTCCCTGTCCGTATGTGCTCTTGGGTGTAGTGCTTTGTGTATTGTCATATGTTTCCTGGTTTTCTGATCTATGCTGCAGAGTTCTGCCTTCGTCATTCCACTAATCCTGCGCTGTATCGGATTACTGGCACTGCCCATGTGTTTATGGCTTTTATCATATTTCCGGCGTTGAGTTTTGACTTGAGTATCGCCTTGAGTCTCTGCATATATTCTTTCCTGATCGTGTCCTTCATCTCTTGGTGTTTTATATCCCCTCCTTTCCATTATTCCTAGGTATTTGCATCCAGTCTCATCTAAGTGTTTGATGTTGCTTCCATCTGGTAGCTTTATCCTTCAGTTCTTGTTACTCTGCCCTTTTGTATATTGACTAAGGCGCATTTTTCTATTCCAAACTCCATCCTGATGTCCTCAGATACAATCCTTACAGTCTGGATTAGGAATATCTATTTCCTTGATGCTCTTACCATACAGCTTGATATCGTCCCATGAACATCAGATGGTTAATTCTGTTGCCTCTTTTCTTGAGTTGGTACCGACATCCATCTTCTGTAGTACTTTTGTCATGGGAATCATGGCTACTACGAAGAGTAGTGGGGACAGTGAGTCGCCCTGGAATATCCCTCTCCTGATATTAACCTCTGCTAGTTTTATCCAGAGCTTTGTAGTATTGTATTCCAGTTTGCGCATTGTATTTTTGAGGAAGCTGATGGTGTTTTTCCTCTGCCCCATATATTTTCAGGCATTCTATTTATTATTATTATTATTCCACAGCCGCCGATGTACATTATGGTAATGGTGTGGTAAAAAAGTGAAGACACTTGACAATATCAATAACAGCCTTCTCGAGCAAACACTGTGTTGCTTTTACTTAGGAAAATCACGTTGTGAGGAGGAGTATTTGTTAATAGTGTTACATTTCATAAATATTTATTGTGCAGCTGTTATGCAAATCTAGGCGCTATCAACACTTCGCTAACGGTAATTAAATCTTTTACTTTAAAGAAAACGAATAGAAAAGTGCTGATTAGTAAAAACACCCAGTAAAGAACATAAGAAAATAAAAAAAAACATAAATTAACCAACATTAGTTTATTATATGCAATAAAATTGAAACCCAGGTTATTTGGCCTCCGCCTCGCAGCAATTAGATTTAATTCTTTAGATGACCCAGTCTCTCCCCTCCCCAAAAAAATGAAATAAAAAAAATTCTGCACAGATTTACAATAAAATTATTTATCATAATTACAAGGAAGAGAAGTAGAGAAACCCCAGCTATCAAAAAAACCCAAGTGCAAGAAAATAAGATGCAGTCTATTTTTAAATACTTTGATTTTCACTGTTCCTCACTTGGAGAATTAATCTGTAATGGGTTAGTTTCCTTAGAACACTTTTGAGCCGATTCCCTTTTAATTTCTCTCGAGGCCTTTTTGGCCTGGATATCTCTTCGCCTCATTGTTTTTATTGGGAGGAAAGTTCTCGATTAGGTTATTATTAGCTCTTGGGACGCGAATGATGCTCTCTTAATGTAACTGTGATATGTAGCGCCTCTGTCTGTAAAAGAAAGATCTAATCTTCTAATATGAATAATGTCTTGAGATTCACATCCTCCAGAAAACAGAATGGCCACTTTCTATTCTTAATCAAGTGAAAGTCAAACAAAAACCACTGTTCTGAGGGTAAAAGGAAAGCTTGCTAAGACACCAGTGTGATTTTATAGGATGCATTTATACGTCTCCTCTAGTTTCGTCGATTTGGCAATATATTATCGTAATGCTTTACGTCACAAATACAGAATTCTTAATGTTGTGTATTAAGTATGGAATATGGTTGTTCCCCGTCGACAACGGTGTGTAAAAGAACATAAAATAATTATATGTATATGCATATTATATATATATATATATATATATATATATATATATATATATATATATATATATATATATGTGTGTGTGTGTGTGTGTGTGTGTGTATGTATGTATGTATGTATATATATATATATATATATATATATATATATATATATATATATATGTGTGTGTGTGTGTGTGAGTGTGTGTGTGTGTTTGTGTGTGTTTGTGTGTGTGTTTGTATAAGGGTATGGCAACTTCACCGCCCACCTTTGAAAGGTACAGTCCAACCCGTGAGGATAAGCAGCATGGCTTTAGGTCATTCAACGGGTGTGGTACCACAGGGTAAAAGCGAGCGCCTGTCAGTCCCGGGTGTGGTTAACCCAGGTTAAAAGGAAAGCGCCTGGCAGTCTTAAATACTACACCCTCAGCCTTTCACGAATTACATCTGTTTCATTGAATACATCACTTGTCTCTACAACAGCCTTAAACGTAGAAAAAATAAATTTTATACAAAGGAGTCCAACGTTCTTAAAATTGCCGTTGTTCAGAAATTCACAACGCCTTGTAAAGTCATCAAAAGACATTTTCCAATGGAATCCTCTTCTAAAACTCTCCCTTTTAAAAAACAAAACCTTAAAAATAACAAGGGGAAATGGGAAAGGATTTGGTTTGGGATTACGCATCAGACATCATTCGAGAGAGTGAGGAGATTAACAGGAGACAAGGAGAGAGAAAAAGAGAAAGAGAGTAGGATGATCTTCAATGAAAAGGAAATATGAATTTATACTCGGGGATGATTTTCCTGAGCTACAATCCCTTTGATGACAACGAGTAGAATTATTCATAAACGATTTTTTTTTTGCTCTTGTCCTTTTGATATTAACTTCGATTTTACTCTCAAAGTGCTTTTATTTATTTATTTTTTTTTTTTTTTTTTTTGGCCGTCGTATTTACGTTCGACTTTCGTTCTCTCCCTCTCCTTTTTCTCACAGTTTGTAAAAATCGCGTACTTACCGAGTTCCGAGAGCTGAGCGCGGGAGTTGTGGTGTGTTTGGGGGGGGGGGGGGGGGGGGGGGGGGTTGCTTACTTTTGATCCCTTCCAAAGCATATAAAAAAGCGCTCTTTATGAAGCTTAAGAATCGGAAGGACTTTGTTGTAAGCAACTCCATAAAAGGTCGAGTGTTTGTTTGTTGATACCGGCAAGAACTATAAGCTTGACGTTTTACCTTTGTGTTTAAGTGGAACAATGCTTTGTAAGATATTTTTTATTTATTTTAAACTAAGCTTGGCGCTTTTCAAACCTTCTCTTATTTCAATAAGAGCGTAAAAGGAAACTTCTGCTATTGTTGCAAGTTATTACACCGTACTGTGATGTCACATAATTAATATTACCGCCAACCTTACTCTAAAATGTCATCCACATTTTTCACTTAAAAGAATATGAAATCCTTTCTGCACATATCTCCAGTTTCTCTCTCTCTCTCTCTCTCTCTCTCTCTCTCTCTCTCTCTCTCTCTCTCTAATTAAATCCTTTATGGCAGAACTTGTCTCCGGACTTTTCAGTAAATTTTTATACAATGATATTCATGCATTCGATTAAAATTACAGAATTGAATAATGAGTTCGACCTTCTTTGTCCGTAGTGGAACGGTTATATCGAAAAAACCTTTTGTACGAAAGGTCATCGACCTCACCTTAATAGCAAAAGTCTTATTCCTTTAATTGATGATATACACTGCATGCCACTTGAAGCGTTCGACCATTACAAAACAAAATTAATAATTAAGAGAAGAATGAAACTCAATCAGCAATAATGCTTCATTAAGGTAGAATTCAAGTGTTGTGAATTTGAATGACAAAAGTTCGTCCATCACAGAAACTTTAAATTGCATAGAAAAAACCTGATCAACGAATCAGACTCATTATTTCTCGGCTAATTATGATAAATCAGGAGGCAGATATATAGATAACTTTGCGTATGGGGTTTATTCACGTGCGAGAGTAATTACTTCTGTCACTTCCTAAGTCCATAATGATATATGGTCCTGCATTGCTAAACTATGATATATTTTGAGGTAGGCAGTTTGGACGTAAGTACCAAATGTGAATATTACATTTCAGAGCTATTTTACGAAAGTGAGAAAGAGTTCAATCGTAACTTGATTCGCTGATGCTTTTAAGTACGTCTGTATAAGGTTAATATACGAGAAAGGGGAGATTGTCTCTTAGAGGATCAGTCTCCAATGATGTGATTGGGTATCAGATTCCCTTCCTCTATTTTCCTGTAGCAAGTAATTTCCAGCAAAGGAAATAGATAAAAGATTAAGACTGGACTAAGGTATTATACAGGCATCGAGTTTCTTAATAGTACAGACAGGTTCTTATCATTTTAAAATTATCATAGTTAGACGTGGGTATGATCATAAAAAATTATTATCATTTAATTATGATTATGGTCTGGAATATTTCTTTGATTGTGATCAGATTATGATTACTTGTTCGTCATTTTTTGTGATTATGATTTGATTGTGATTAGTTTTTGGTATTTTTTTTATTACGATTAGAATTTTATCTAAATATATAAGAAAAACAACGAAAAAGTATGAGGCGTCAGAATCTCAAAATCTTGCTGGAAATAAAAGGGCCTGTACGTAACGATGCGTTTGTTGATCTTCAATACTCTTAAACAGAGCGTTTAGGTGAAAACCCCAAAGAGTAATGGATGTCGTGTAGCTGGGAGAAGAAAAATTCGCCTTTCCTCGCAGAAGCGTTCCTTGAGTCTTAGAAGAAATTGTGGGGGCAGTTATTATTCTCTCTGAAATTCAAGTGCTTCCAATTCGTACAGATATTTTTCTTTCACTGTTTCCGAGGTAAGGAATATATGGTATTTAATTACGAATATAGTGCAATGCGGTTATGCTAATCTCAGTATGAACTAGTTTTGTCATTAACTTGTGTAGCAATGAGACATGCATAGAAGGACTTAGGATATGTTGCAAAATTCAGATACAGTCAATATTTGTACGCCCTATATATATATATATATATATATATATATATATATATATATATATATATATATATATATATATATATATATATATATATATATACATGTGTGTACGCATGTACATTTTATGTGCAAAATTATTTTTACTTACAATATTATTCAGGTATGCAGTATTTTTTTTTATTCAAATTATAGGTACTCGTCTCTCTCTCTCTCTCTCTCTCTCTCTCTGTATATATATATATATATATATATATATATATATATATATATATATATATATATATATATATAGATATATAGATATATATATATATATATATATATATATATATATATATATATATATATATATATATATATATATATATAGATATATAGATATATATATATATATGTATATATATATATATATATATATATATATATATATATATATATATATATATATATATATATATATATATATACTACTTATAGTCAAATGACAAATAGGAAAACAGAAATGTATCCGTTTAATATCCGTTTAATCTCTTGATAGTTCAGTGGTCAAAAGCAAAATGTCTATCTTTGTTTTAAATACTTTCTGGCGACGAAGTACTTGCATAGTGAATTGGATATCAAAGAATTTTCGTTTGAATAATGTTTATTAATAAGAAGTTTCACGGTCTATGTGGCAGAAAATTCATACGCACACATACTCACGGTGTATGTATAATTGGCATGATTAATTCTGTGAATATGTAATATGGAATAAATTTTAAAAAAACGTTTAGGTAAATTTTTTTTCCACGGTGTGTTCTCACTCCTGCATATTTGGTAGGCCCGCCGGAATTTATCTTACAGCCAATTGGGTTGACTTTTACGGATCTTTGCAGCGCCCACCGACACTTTGTTATCTCGCTTGTAATTTCTTTACCTTCTATTTTAGGATGTGTATATCAAATCTACAATCTCTCTCTCTCTCTCTCTCTCTCTCTCGTCTCTCTCTCTCTCTCTTGCCACTAAATTTATTACCCAATTCCTCCAATGGAAACCCGAGAGAGAGCATCTTCATAAACTCTCTCTCTCTCTCTCTCTCTCTCTCTCTCTCTCTCTCTCTCTCTCTCTCTCCTCTCTCTGGTATAAATAATTAATTTTCACTTTTCGTCTTGCGTGTAGTACTATACGTAGAACTAAACAAATCCCTTGTATCTATCAGCAATATTCTATTAATCTATCATTATTTTCTGACAAAGATACCGTGCACTGTTCCTAAATGTTTGTATGTATATGGGTTTCTGTATGTGTGTTTGTGTGTGTGTGTGTGAGAGAGAGAGAGAGAGAGAGAGAGAGAGAGAGAGAGAGAGAGAGAGAGAGAGAGAGAGAGAGAGAGAGATTTACCAGTGGAGTAGTATGTTATGAAAGAATATGTCATGTCAAGCACTTCCTAGAATTACCATTTCAGTTGGGGAAGAAATCCAATAAATAAATGAATGAATAAATAAATAATAGTTAAACGCCAGGGAGAAGTGATATTCCCATAAGCGAAGAGGGGGCGGGGTTAGCGAGGGTCTATAAAAACAACGAAATCGCGGGACGAATGTTTAGGAAGGGGAAGGCCATTAGATATTCCTCCTCGGAAGAGGACCCTCATCATGTTCCCTTATTACGTCCTTGGGGGTTGGGGGGTTGGGGGGGAGGTATAGCTTTGAAAATTTACCTTATTGCCAATCGCAACGACTTTTACAGAGCTTTACAGCGAAAACACCCTCTTTGTAACCCTGGATTCCTCCTCTCCTTCCTCCACTTCCGTGTATAATTCCGTTCCCCCGTTCTTTTTTCCCTTTTGGGGCAACTTCGCGTCCCTGAGAAATTCGAGCGTTTTCCGGTTCCTCTCGAGCCTGACCTTAATTTACAGGCCGGTTTCAATGACG
Organism: Macrobrachium nipponense; assembly: GCF_015104395.2. NCBI lineage: Eukaryota > Metazoa > Arthropoda > Malacostraca > Decapoda > Palaemonidae > Macrobrachium > Macrobrachium nipponense. The sequence goes on along the minus strand of NC_087204.1, from coordinate 19,289,383 downwards.
TGGAAAGTAAAGAGGGCAAATTTCGAGAATTCATGTGCAGTCCTTTCCCCTCCTCCTTTCTCTCTCTCTCTCTCTCTCTCTCTCTCTCTCTCTCTCTCTCTCCTGAGAAATGTGAGGGGAATGTTGTAGCGTTTTTTCTTGTTTGTGGAGTATTTCATTCAATGGTGATTGAAGGTTTTTTTTTTTAGGTGAAGTATTTCATTCAGTCATGATTAAATTACAATCTAGAAGAGGAAAGCTGGACTATTTCACCCATTTCGTCTGTTTGAATTATATGAAGACTTATGACTGACCTAATGACAAGTGGATGTTAAAAAATGTTAGATGGGATAATAGTTTACTCAAAACTCTGTATCAAACTATCATAGGGTTTGACATCATACGTGAAGAAATCCGCTGAAATTTACTAAAAACGCGTCAAATGATACTGAGTAAATTAGGTAACGTCTATGCTTGTCAATAGGGCTCGGCATTCTGTAGTGTAATTACGATTAAAATAAAATACTGATTTTAATGTATGAATTGAAAATTCTAGATCTCTCTCTCTCTCTCTCTTCTCTCTCTCTCTCTCTCTCTCTTTACAGTGAAGATTATTTCTACCATGTATATTTTCGCTATTTAAGTTTACTCCTATCGAAGATTATTCTTGGTATATATATATATATATATATATATATATATATATATATATATATATATATATATATATATATATATATATATATATATATATTCTCACTACTTTAGCTCTCTTGTTAAAAATTGCGCCTGCGATGTGTAATCTATCCAGTTTTGTCCTAAAGAAAATAGCAAACCTAGAGACTCCGTTCTCACCAACCGAGGCGTTAAATTGAAGTGATCCGATTCAGTACCAATTCTTGAGACCGAGTCCGTTTATAATATGCCTGCTGGGATTTTTATGAAGTCCAGCATTAGGTAATATTGCGTAATCTGCAGCAAAAGTCCTTTGTACATTCGCTGTCTTTTGATGGCAATGGCGAGGTAATGACCTTAATTGTAGAATTAAGTAGGCTCCTATTGACCCTCAATTAGTTAACATGTTCTGTTCATCGACAGTCTCATATAAACATATCTGTTCAAAACTGTTTCTGTCTCTATGTATTCTGGTAATAATGAAGGTGTAAATGCCAGAATTAGGGGTATTTATGAACGTTTATTATATATCAGCAATAATTAAACACATTATCACTATTATATATCAGCATTAATTAACAATTTATAAGATTTTCAAAAGTCTCAAAATATCCCATTCAGAACTGGTGGTTTTATCCGGAAATAGTTACTTTCTGTATGAATCCTTCTCTTATACATAATTTAGAATGCAATAAATGTCTATTTAGGGAGGGGCAGGATGAAGCGAAAGGTGCTCCGTCAATAAGACAATGAAGCGCATTCCTAATCAAAGGACCTAAAACTCAGCCATCATGAAGAATATATATTGAATTTTAGAAATAAGTGACCTTCATTTATTTGTAATATGCATATTTACGCCCCAGACATTTGTTCAGGATTTATTGTAGAGAGAATTAGATTTATAGATTTAAACAACAGTGCCAATTTGTGCATAGATATATAACACTTCCTCCCCTATTATTAAAGGGGAACTCCCCAATTAGTAAAACGTAAGAGTTGATGGGATGTATTGTCCTTTAAAAGGAGAATTTCCAACAGGTTTGACAGGTATCGTTTCTTTTCTAGGCCAGTAGAGGTCTCTGACTTAATTTTAGTGCCCCATACCAGAAATAACCGTATTTTTCGCTTACTCGGGGAGTAAGCCTACAAACTACTTTGTTGTTGTTGTTGACGCTGTTGGTGGGATAGGAAAGGTCTATGGGAGAAACTAAAAAGGTCTAATTCAGGCGTCATGCGTTGAGTTAAAGATACAGGAATTGTAGGATGAGATACTTACGATTTATTCATTAGAATGAGAATGTAAAAACTAAATATGTGTATATTAAACATTACAGAATAATTATTTCTAATAAATACAGCGTATTTATTTTGATTTTCGTTGGTTGAAACAACGCTCTATATGATCATAGATTTTAGCACGTGCTACGAGTAAGCTGGAGGTCGGATCATGCCTTGTTTTTTAAAGTGCAGAGTTAAACCTTTAAAGACGGAACATATACGATTTAGGTTTTTATTAAAGAAATTTTTGCCAAAGAAGAAAAAAAAAATAATTAAAACAAAATTCAAATTAAATTCGAATAAAAAAAGCAAGAAAGACAACTAAAGTTTGAATGCAAAAAAAAAAAAATAATACTAATAACCACGGTCAATCAATGCTCGCCAAAGACATTTTCGCAATGATACTTCTCCAGTAAGTATGTCAAACACTACAAAGCACTTTAGTGTACTTACCCGTTAACATACTTGGGCGCTTGGCAGTGCTTTCGCGACAGTGAAGTAGAGTGAAGTGCTCTATTGCGGTCAAAGTGCATTAGCTCAAGCATTCTAAACAGCGTCAATGACAGGCAACACAACCGATTGCTAAAATGTAATTTTCCTCGGAATTGTTTCACGATTGGTTATTTCTTTTGTCTTGACATTCTTGTGCGTGGTAAAAAGCGTTCGCTTCAAGAAAGCCCGGAGGATTACTTGTCTGTGATGTACCATGGGAGATCATTACGTATGATGGTAGGCGTGAAAATTGAGTATAACACTCTTCTAAAGGATGTATATATATATATATATATATATATATATATTATATATATATATATATATATATATATATAATATATATATATAATAATGTATATATGTTGTTTCTTCCGCTTTGGCGAAAGACTGGTTGTCTTTTCTTACGACTGTCGAGTTTCGTAAGCATTACTAGTTCCTCTTTTGTTTCTTCTCTCCTACGTTTGTATCTTAGTAAAGTGGTTCTTCTTAGAATAAGGGAGATGATTCAAACGGATAAGTTTTGATAACAGTAAAACAACTTTATTTCTCAACTCCATTACAAGAGAGATAGTTCGGTCATGAGACCGTTCCGTTTGATCACTAAAGTAGAACTGAATTCTTAGAGCATCACGTCGATAGCGATACATTAGCTATCTCAAGCGATTCACATAAAAACATACGTAGTTCCGCCGGCTCGGAAGTTACAAGTTTCCGGCGCAGGTTAACAGGTCAACCGCTTCCATGGAAGGTGTTTATGAAAAGTTGACAAAGGTATGAAACGATGATGTTTTCAAACAAACTTAACCAGGCTACTGCAGGCATTGCACAGCGTGATCTTAGATTTGTGTTAGTCACGTAGGACGCTCCTAATTCACCAATGACCCCTCAGGTCATGGAGTCTATTTACAGATATTGTAATTATCTGTTTTCAAAACATGTTTATATTTATTATATATATATATATATATATATATATATATATATATATATATAAATAATATATGTAATATGTATATATATATATATATATATATATATATATAGTATATATATATATATATATATATATATATCATATATATATATATATATATATATATATATATATATTCAACACAGGTCAGACGTACAGGGCATTTATTCACATGATAAAGAAGATCAAGGGCAGGAACACGAAGAGATTCAACATTATGCTTTAATCCTACGTTTTCGTGACAACATCGCCCACATCTTCAGGGATTTTTTCTACAAAATAAAGTATAATATGTTTAACTAAAATAAAGAAGCTGATCAAAAGATCCAATAGTTGGAAAAGTTAAAATCAGTTTTAATGGTAAAAATTACAACTCTCATACTTAAATTACATGCACACAATTGATTAAACAACTTACAAATGAACGAAAAGAACATTTAAAAATTTCAGCTAAATTACACAAACATAACAGTAATAACAAATATCATACAAAGCACAACTCATATATTCACAAAACCACAGCCAAAAACAGCTCGACACTTAACCAACCTTTCAGCATCAAAGATAAAAAACACACTAAAAGTAAACAACGTCAAGAGGCACAAAGAATGACAGAATAATTGGGCTAAAAACAATGGGATAGCAAAGGAATGGTTGTTTAAAGTTGGAACTCGTAGTTTGATGTTCAGAGTTTCCAAAATCAACAGTTCGTTGGGTTCACTTGTTTGGCCAATAATTTTAGAATTTGGGTATTTGACTCTAGCTTTACATTTAATAGTGTGCTTCTTTATATAAGATGTTTCAGAGTTAGATAATTTACACCCAGTTTCTGTAACTAACGCCCCGATGGGAATTCGGCCCTGACCCTGAGAAGACGCGGGTAGATCCCACATATTTTATGTTTTGTGTTAATTTAGCTGAAATTTTTAATGTTCTTTTCGTCATTTGTAAGTTGTTTTAATCAAGTGTGCATGTAATATAAGTATGAGAGTTGTAATTTTACCATTAAACTGATTTTACTTTTCAACTATTGGTTCTTGTGATCAGCTCTTATTTTAAGTTAACATATTATACTTTATTTTGTAGAAAAATCCCTGAAGATGTGGCGATGTTGTCACGAAAACGTAGGATTAAAGCATAATGTGAATCTCTTCGTGTTCCTGCCCTTGATCTTCTTTATCATATATATATATATATATATATATATATATATATATATATATATATATATATATATATAATATATATATATATAAAATGTGTGTGTGCAACATAAGTACCGCAGTTTATGTAGGTCACACAGACTGGATTCTCATGTGAGGTTGCTTAAACATATGAAGTGAATGGTTCCGAAAAGTGTTCTGCACGAGGCCGCTGTAGAATTCGGGTGGTAGTGTAGTATGTATATATGTATAAATACACCGTCGATTAAGGAACATTACGTTGATTGACAAACGAACAAAAAACTAAAACAAACCGAAATGCATAAAATGGACTTTGATTGCTGCCACCATTTCGCTGC
>NC_087204.1:19271961-19274461 GCF_015104395.2 Macrobrachium nipponense | reverse complement strand
GACAAGTGGATGTTAAAAAAAAATGTTAGATGGGATAATAGTTTACTCAAAAACTCGTATCAAACTATCATAGGGTTTGACATCATAACGTGAAGAAATCCGCTGAAATTTACTAAAAACGCGTCAAATGATACTGAGTAAATTAGGTAACGTCTATGCTTGTCAATAGGACTCGGCATTCTGTAGTGTAATTACGATTAAAAATAAAATACTGATTTTAATGTATGAATTGAAAATTCTAGATCTCTCTCTCTCTCTCTCTCTCTCTCTCTCTCTCTCTCCTCTCTCTCTCTCTCTCTCTTACAGTGAAGATTATTTCTACCATGTATATTTTCGCTATTTAAGTTTACTCCTATCGAAGATTATTCTTGGATATATATATATATATATATATATATATATATATATATATTATATATATATATATATATATATATATATATATAATATATATATATATTCTCACTACTTTAGCTCTCTTGTTAAAGATTGCGCCTGCGATGTGTAATCTATCCAGTTTTGTCCTAAGAAAATAGCAAACCTAGAGACTCGTTCTCACCAACCGAGGCGTTAAATTGAAGTGATCCGATTCAGTACCAAATTCTTGAGACCGAGTCCGTTTATAATATCCCTGCTGGGATTTTATGAAGTCCAGCATTAGGTAATATTGCGTAATCTGCAACAAAAGTCCTTGTACATTCGCTGTCTTTTTGATGCAATGCGAGGTAATGACCTAATTGTAGAATTAAGTAGGCTCCTATTGACCCTCAATTAGTTAATGTTCTGTTCATCGACAGTCTCATATAAACATACTGTTCAAAAACTGTTTCTGTCTCTATGTATTCTGTAATAATGAAGGTGTAAATGCCAGAATTAGGGGTATTTATGAACGTTTATTATATATCAGCAATAATTAACACATTATCACTATTATATATCAGCATTAATTAACAGTTTATAAGATTTTCAAAAGTCTCAAAATATCCCATTCAGAACTGGTGGTTTTATCCGGAAATAGTTACTTTCTGTATGAATCCTTCTCTTATACATAATTTAGAATGCAATAAATGTTCTATTTATTGGGGGCAGGATGAAGCGAAAGGTGCTCCGTCAATAAGACAATGAAGCGCATTCCTAATCAAAGGACCTAAAACTCAGCCATCATGAAGAATATATATTGAATTTTAGAAATAAGTGACCTTCATTTATTTGTAATATGCATATTTACGCCCCAGACATTTGTTCAGGATTTATTGTAGAGAGAATTAGATTTATAGATTTAAACAACAGTGCCAATTTGTGCATAGATATATAACACTTCCTCCCCTATTATTAAAGGGGAACTCCCCAATTAGTAAAACGTAAGAGTTGATGGGATGTATTGGCCTTTAAAAGGAGAATTTCCAACAGGTTTGACAGGTATCGTTTCTTTTCTAGGCCAGTAGAGGTCTCTGACTTAATTTTAGTGCCCCATACCAGAAATAACCGTATTTTTCGCTTACTCGGGGAGTAAGCCTACAAACTACTTTGTTGTTGTTGTTGACGCTGTTGGGGGGATAGGAAAGGTCTATGGAAGAGACTAAAAAGGTCTGAAAAAGGTGTTTCGCTTTGAGTTAAAGATACAGGAATTTTAGGATAAGATACTTACGATTTATTCATTAGAATGAAAATGTAAAAACTAAATAATGTGTATATTAAACATTACAGAATAATTATTTCTAATAAAATACAGCGTATTTATTTTGATTTTCGTTGGTTGAAACAACGCTCTATATGATCATAGATTTTAGCACGTGCTACGAGTAAGCTGGAGGTCGGATCATGCTTGTTTTTTAAATAAAGTGCAGAGTTAAACTTTAAAAGACGGAACATATACGATTTAGGTATTAAAGAAATTTTGCCAAGAAGAAAAAAAAATATTAAAACAAAATTCAAATTCGAATAAAAAAAAAAGCAAGAAAGACAACTAAATTTGAATGCAAAAAAAAAAATAATAATAATAACCACGGTCAATCAATGCTCGCCAAAAGACATTTTCGCATGATACTTCCAGTAGTATGGTCAAACACTACAAGCACTTTAGTGTACTTACCCGTTAACATACTTGGGCGCTTGGCAGTGCTTTCGCGACAGTGAAGTAGAGTGAAGTGCTCTATTGCGGTCCAAAGTGCATTAGCTCAAGCATTCCTAAACAGCGTCAATGACAGGCACAACCGATGCTAAAATGTAATTTCTCGAATGTCACGATTGGTTATTTTTGTCTTGACATTCTTGTGCGTGGTAAAAAGCGTTCGCTTCAAGAAAGCCCGGATTACTTGTCTGTGATGTACCATGGGAGATCATTACGTATGATGGTAGGCGTGAAAATTGAGTATAACATCTTCTAAAGGATGTATATATATATATATATATATATATATATATATATATATATATATATATATATATATATATATATATATATATATATATATACATATATAATATATATATGTTGTTT
>NC_087204.1:19234461-19266961 GCF_015104395.2 Macrobrachium nipponense | reverse complement strand
ATAGATATATATTATATTATATATATACTATATATATATGACAGTTATATATATATATATATATATATATATATATATATATATATATATCTATATATATATATATATATATCGTATATATATATATATATATATATAAAAAATATATATATATATCTGTATCTATATATATAATATATAGATATATATATATATATATATATATTATATATATATCATATATATATACACAGCTTTCATTAATATTCCTCAGAGAAAGGTGGAGCTGATACCCAGCTTTCGTCGAACAGAAAGAACCTTCTTCGATAGCCATGTCGTTTGTGTATTTTACAGCATTTCGTTTTTGCGCCGACCAAGTCTGCATGATGTCTCTCTCTCTCTCTCTCTCTCGCTCTCTCTTAACTTAATAATGGAATCTATAACAAAGAATGCTGTCATCTTTTTCTCCTTGAGAGAGAGAGAGAGAGAGAGAGAGAGAGAGAGAGAGAGAGAGAGAGAGAGAACTGCAACCGACGTCAAAGTGTCTGAGGTTATTCAGCTTTCACACATAATGGAATTATGTGCGATACTCATTTCCCGTTATAAAAATTAAAACGTTCGTAATTAAGTTATGTTGTCTTCATAGCAATAATAATAACATATCTTCTTCTTCTTCTTCTTCTCTTCTTATTCTTCTTCTTCTTCTTCTTTTTTCTTCTTCTTCTTCTTCTTCTTATTATTATTATTATTATTATTATTATTATTATTATTTATTATTATTATTATTATTATTCCACAGCCGCCGATGTTCATTAAAGTAATGGTGTAGCTAAACAGTAAGAACACTTGACAACATCAATAACAGCCTTCTCGGGCAAACCCTGTGTTACTTTTACTTAGGAAATCAAGTTGTCAGGAGAAAGAGTATTTGGTAGGAGTTACATTTATTATGTTGTCAAATCTTTACTTTATAAGGAACGAACACATTATCCACAATCACAAAGCTTTCACAAAGCAGAGTAACTCATTTGCGAAAAAAAAAATGAATAAAAAAGTCCTGAGTAGTAAAAATACCGAAATAGATAACATAAGAGAAGAAAAAAAAATAAAAAAAAAAAACAATAAATTAACCAACATTGGTTTATTATTATGCATCAAAACTAAAACCCCAGGTTATTAGGCCTCCGCCTCTCAGCAAAAAAAAAAATTCTACACAGAATTACAATAAGATATTTAACATAATTACAAGGAAGAGAAGTAGAGAAACCCCAGCTATCAAACACCAGTGCAAGAAAATAAGCTGCAGCATATTCCTTAAATACTTTGATTTTTACTATTCATCACATAGAGAATTAATCTGTAATGGGTTAGTTTCCTTAGAACACTTTTGAGCCGATTCCCTTTTAATTTATCTCGATGCCTCTTTGGCCTGGATATCTCTTCGCTTCATTGTTTTTATTGGGAGGAAAGTTGTCGATAAGGTTATTAGGTCTTTGGACGCGAATGAGGCTCTCTTAATGTAACCTGTGATTGTGTAGCGCCTCTGTCTGAAAAGGGAAGATGTAATCTTATAATATGAATAATATCGTGAGATTCACGTCCTCCAGAAAACAGAATGACCACTTTCTATTCTTAATCATGTGAGAGTCAATTATAACCACTGTTCAGAGCGTAAAAAGGAAAGCTTGCTAAGACACCAGTGTGATTTTATAGGATTCATTTAAACGTCGTCTCTAGTTTCATCGGTTTGGCAATATATTATCGTAATGCTTTGCGTCACAAATACAGAATTCCTAATGTTGTGTATCAAGTATGGAATATGGCTGTTTCCTGTCGACAGCGGTGTGTAAAAGAACATAAAAAATATTATATATATATATATATATATATATATATATATATATATATATATATATATATATATATATATATATATATGTATATATATATGTATATATATATATATATATATATAGATATATATATATATATATATACTCCAAAATGGAAACTAAAGTAAATTCATTCGAAAATAATGAACTAGTGAAGTTGCCATACACTTATACAAACAAAAAACAAACACACACACGCACATGTATATATTTCACTATAGTCTTTTGTAAATACTTAAAACTAGGTCTCTGGCAACTGTACTACCTTTCCGTCATCATGACGTCACAAAACGCATCCAGGTTCATATTCTTTATCGGTACGCTTGATGACGTCAATACGTCTAGGCTGCCGAAACAGCTGTCGCGTGTAACAGTACTGGAGTAAATGGAAGAACCCATTATGTGTCCATTAGTAACCTGAACAATGAAGTGAAGAGAATAATTAGAAAACATGAAGCAATTTCAAAAAAGCTGGTTAACAGTGAAAAACGCCATTCTATTCAATGAATGATTGATATATATATATATATATATATATATATATATATATATATATATATATATATATATATATATATATATATATATATATATATATATATATATATTATATATATATATTATATATATATATATATGTTTATGTATATATACACACACATATATATATATATATATATATATATATATATATATATATATATATATATATATATATATATATATATATATATATATATATATATATATATATGTATATATATATATATATATATATACTATATATATATATATATATATGTGTGTGTGTGTGTGTGTGTATGTGTTTGTATAAGGGTATGGCAACTTCACCGCCCACCTTTGAAAAGGTACAGTCCACCCGTGAGGGTAAAAGCGAGCGACCCTGTCAGTCCTTAAATACACCCACAGCCTTTCATGAATTACATCTGTTTCATTCAATACATCACTTGTCTCTACAACAGCCTTAACGTAGAAAAAATAAATTTTATACTAAAGGAGTCAACGTTCTTAAAATTGCCCTTGTTCAGTTCACAGCGCCTTGTAAAGTCATCAAAAGACATTTTCCAATGGAATCCTCTTCTAAAACTCCCTTATAAAAACAAAGCCTTAAAAATAACAAGGGGAAATGGGAAGGATTTGGGATTACGCATCAGACATCATTCGAGAGAGTGAGGAGATTAACGAGAGAGAGAGAGAGAGAGAGAGACCGACAGACAGACGACAGACAGAGAGAGTAGGATGATCTTCAATGAAAAAGGAAATATAAATTTATACTCGGGGGATGATTTTCCTGAGCTACAATCCCCTTTGATGACAACGAGTAGAATTATTCATAAAACGATTTTTTTTTCTTTTTTTGGGGGGGGTGGGGGGGGGGGGGGGGCTCTTGTCCTTTTGATATTAACTTCGATTTTATTTTCAAAGTGCTTTTATTTTTTTTTTTTTGCCGTCGTATTTACGTTCGACTTTCTCCCTCCCTCTCCTTTTTCTCACAGTATGTAAAAATCGCGTACTTACAGAGTTCCGAGAGCTGAGCGCGCGGGGTGGGTGGGGGTCTTACTTTTGATCCCTTCAAAGCGTATAAAAAGCCCTCTTTATGAAGCTTAAGAATCGAAGGACTTTGTTGTAAGCAACTCCTTAAAAGGTCGAGTGTTTTGTTGATCCGGCAAGATCTATAAGCTTGACGTTTCACCTTTGTATTAAGTGGTACAATGCTTTGTAAGAGTTTTTTTTATTTATTTTAAACTAAGCTGGCGCTTTTCAAACTTTCTCTTATTTCAGTAAGAGTGTAAAAGGAAACTTCTGCTATTTGCTGGCAACGTCACGATGTACTCCTTCACTTAATTATCATAAAGACCTAAAAGAAAATTTACTAAATGTTTAAGTATGAGTTGTCTTTTTTAAATGAGTTACTGTTCTTTGTCATTTAATTTGATAAGAAAATATTTTTAGGTACAAATCCCGTCGTTATCATATATGAAGAAGATAAATCATTACAAGTTATGACACATGATGTTCACATAATTGACATATCGCCAACCTTACACTAAAATGTCATCTACATTTTTCACTTAAAAGGATATGAAATCCTTTCAGCACATATCTCCACGAAAAAACTCTCTCTCTCTCTCTCTCTCTCTCTCTCGTCTCTCTCTCTCTCTCTCTCTAATTAATCAAATCATTTATGTCAGAACATGTCTCCGTACTTTTCAGTAATTTTTATACAAAGATATTCATGCATTCGATTAAAATTACAGAATTGAATAATTAGTTCGACCCTTCTTTGTCCGCAGTGGGGGTTTATAATCGAAAAACCTTTTGTACGAAAGGTCATCGTCCTCAGCTTAATAGCAAAAGTCTTATTCCTTAATTAATGACATACACTGCATGCCACTTGAAGCGTTCGACCATTACAAAACAAAATTAATAATTAAGAGAAGAATGAAACTCAATCAGCAATAATGCTTCATTAAGTAGAGTTCAAGTGTAGTGAATTTGAATGACAAAAGTTCGTCCATCAACAAAAACTTTAAATTGCATAGAGAACCAGTTCAACGAATCAGACTCAATTATTCTCGGAATATGCTAATCAGAGGCAGATATTTAGATCACTTTCCGTAGGGAGTTTTATTCACGTGCGAGAGTAATTACTTCTGTCACTTTCTAAGTCCATAATGATATATGGTCCTGCATTGCTAAATATGATTATATTTGAGATAGGCATTTGGCGTAAATACAATGTGAATATTACATTTCAGAGCTATTTTACGAAATGAGAAAGAGTTTCAATCGTAACTTGATTCGCTGAGCTTTTTTTAAGTACGTCTGTATAAGGTTAATATACGAGAAAGGAATTGATCTCTTAGAGGATCAGTCTCCAATGACTGTTGATTGGGTATCAGATCCCTTCTCTATTTTCCTGTAGCAAGTAATTTCCAGCAAAGGAAATAGATAAAGATGAAGACTTGACTAAGGTATTATACCAGGCATCGAGTTTCTTCAATAGAAGGAGACAGGTTCTTATAATCTTAAAATTATCATAAGTAGACATGGGTATGATCATAAAAAATGATTATGATTTAATATTGATTATGGTCTGGAATATTTCTCTGATTGTGATCAGATTATGATTACTTGTTCGTCATTTTTGTGATTATGATTTGATTGTGATTAGTTTTGGTATTTTTTAGTTACGATTAGATTTTATTTTTCTAATATAAGAAGAAACAACGAAAAGTATGAGGCGTCAGAACCTCAAATCTTGCTGGAAATAAAAGGGCCTTGTACGTAACGATGCGTTTGTTGATCTTCAATATCTCTTCAACAGAGCGTTTAGGTGAAAACCCCAAAGAGTAATGGAGGTCGTGTAGCTGGGAAAAGAAAAAATTCTCCTTTCCTCGCAGAATTCCTTGAGTCTTAGAAGAAATTGTGGGGGCAGTTATCATTGTCTCTCAAATTCAAGTGCTTCTAATTCATACAGATATTCTTTTTTTTTCACTGTTTTCCGAGGTAAGGAATATATGGTATTTAAATTACGAATATAGTGCAATGCGTTTATGCTAATCTTAGTATGAACTTATAGTTGACTTACTTGTAGGCAACACAAGACATGCAAAGAATGACTTAGGATATGTTGCAAAATTCGATACAGTCATATTTTGTACGCCCTATATATATATATATATATATATATATATATATATATCTATATATATGTGGTATACATGATATATACATGTGTGTAATGCATGACATTTATGTGCAAAAATTATTTTACTTATAATATTATTTCAGGTATGCAGTAATTTTTTTTTATTCAAATTATAGGTACTCGTCTCTCTCTTCTCTCTCTCTCTCTCTCTCTCTCTCTCTCTCTCTCTCTCTCTGAATATATATCTATATATCTATATATATATATATATATATATATATATATATATATATATATATATATATATATATATATATATACATATATATATATATATATATATATATATATATATGTATATATATATATATATATATATATTATATATATCATATGTCAAATGACAAATAGAAACAGAAATGTATCCGTTAATATCCGTTAATCTCTTGATAGTTCAGTGGTCAAAAGCAAATGTCTATCTTTGTTTATACTATTCTGGCGCGAAGTACTTGCTAGTGAATTGGATATCAAAAGAATATTCGTTGAATAATGTTTAAATTAATAAGAAGTTTCACGGTCTATGTGGCAGAAAATTCATACGCACACATACTCACGGTGTATGTATAATTGGCATGATTAATTCTGTGAATATGGAACATGGAATAACTTTAAATAAAAAACGTTCAGGTAAATTTTTTTCCACGGTGTTTTCTCACTCCTGCATATTTGGTAGGGCCCGCTGGAATTTATCTTACAGCCAATTGGGTTGACTTTTACGGATCTTTACAGCGCCCACCGACACTTTGTTTATCTCGCTTGTATTTCTTTACCTTCTTATTTTTAGGATGTGGTTATCGAATCATCTCTCTCTCTCTCTCCCTCCCTCTCTCGACTCTCTCTCTCTCGCTCTCTCTCTCTCTCTCTCTCTCTCTCGCTTGCCCTACTCTGCCACTAAATTTATTACCCAATCTCCAATGGAAACCCGAGAGAAAACATCTTCATATACTCCCCCCACTCTCTCTCTCTTCTCTCTCACTCTCTCTCTCTCTCTCTCCCTCTCTCCTCTCTCTCTCTCTCTCTCTCTCTGGTATAAATAATTAATTTTCACTTTTCGTCTTGCGTGTAGTACTATACGTAACTAAAAACAAATCCCTTGTATCTATCAGCAATATTCTATTAATCTCATTATTTTCTGACAAAGATACCGTGCACTGTTCCTAAATGTTTGTATGTATATGGGTTTCTGTTATGTGTGTGTGTGTGTGAGAGGAGAGAGAGAGAGAGAGAGAGAGAGAGAGAGAGAGAGATTACCAGAGGAGTAGTATATTATGAAAGAGTACATCATGTCCAGCACTTCCTTGTATCACCATTTCAGTTGGGGAAGAAATGCAATGAAACAAATGAATGAATAAATAAATAATAGTTAAACGCCAGGGAGAAGTGATATTCCCATAAGCGAAGAGGGGGCGAGTTAGCGGGGTCTATAAAAACAACGAAATCGCGGGACGGAATGTTTATAAGGAAGGCCATTAGATATTCCTCCTCGGAAGAGGACCCTCATCATGTTCCCTTATTACGTCCTTAGGGGGTTGGGGGGTTGGGGTAGGAGGTATAGCTTTGAAAATTTACCTTATTGCCAATCGCAACGACTTTTACAGAGCTTTACAGCGAAAACACCCCTCTTTGTAACCCTGATTCCTCCTCCACTTCCGTGTATAATTCCCCGTTCTTTTCTCTTTTTGGGCAACTTCGCGTCCCTGAGAAATTCGAGCGCTTTCCGGTTCCTCTCGAGCCTGACCTTAATTTACAGGCCGGTTTCAATGACGTGGAAAGTAAAGAGGGCAAATTTCGAGAATTCATGCGCAGTCCTTTCCCCTCCTCATTTCTCTCTCTCTCTCTCTCTCTCTCTCTCTCTCTCCTGAGAAATGTGAGGGGAATGTTGTAGCGTTTTTTCTTGTTTGTGGAGTATTTCATTCAATGGTGATTGAAGGTTTTTTTTTTTAGGTGAAGTATTTCATTCAGGTCATGATTAAATTACAATCTAGAAGAGGAAAGCTGGACTATTTCACCCATTTCGTCTGTTTGAATTATATTGAAGACTTATGACTGACCTAATGACTAGTGGATGTTAAAAAGGTTAGATAGGATAATAGTTTACTCAAAATATCGTAGAGTTTGACATGATACGTGAAGAAATCGCTGAAATTGACTAAAAACGCGTCAAATGATACTGAGTAAATGAGGTAACGTCTATGCTTGTCATAGGCTCGCATTCTGTAGTGTAATTATGATTAAAAATAAAATACTGATTTTAATGTATGAATTGAAAATTCTAGATCTCTCTCTCTCTCTCTCTCTCTCTCTCTCTCTCTCTCTCATCTCTCTCTCTCTCTCTCTTTACAGTGAAGATTATTTCTACCATGTATATTTTCGCTATTTTAAGTTTACTCCTATCGAAGATTATTCTTGGTATAATATATTAATATATATAATATATAGTATATATATTATTATATATATATATATATATATATATATATATATATATATATATATTCTCACTACTTTAGCTCTCTTGTTAAAGATTGCGCCTGCGATGTGTAATCTATCCAGTTTTGTCCTAAGAAAATAGCAAACCTAGAGACTCGTTCTCACCAACCGAGACGTTAAATTGAAGTGATCCGATTCAGTACCAAATTCTTGAGACAGAGGCCGTTTATAATATCCCTGCTGGGATTTTATGAAGTCCAGCATTAGGTAATATTGCGTAATCTGCAACAAAAGTCCTTTGTACATTCGCTGTCTTTGATGGCAATGGCGAGGTAATGACCTTAATTGTAAATGAAGTAGCTCCTATTGCTCTATGTTCTGTTCATCGACAGTCTCATATAAACATATCTGTTCAAAACTGTTTCTGTCTCTATGTATTCTGGTAATAATGAAGGTGTAAATGCCAGAATTAGGGGTATTTATGAACGTTTATTATATATCAGCAATAATTAACACATTATCACTATTATATATCAGCATTAATTAACAATTTATAAGATTTTCAAAAGTCTCAAAATATCCCATTCAGAACTGGTGGTTTTATCCGGAAATAGTTACTTTCTGTATGAATCCTTCTCTTATACATAATTTAGAATGCAATAAATGTTCTATTTATGGGGGCAGGATGAAGCGAAAGGTGCTCCGTCAATAAGACAACGAAGCGCATTCCTAATCAAAGGACCTAAAAACTCAGCCATCATTGAAGAATATATATTGAATTTTAAAAATAAGTGACCTTCATTTATTTGTAATATGTATATTTACCCCCCGACATTTGTTCAGGATTTATTGTAGAGAGAATTAGATTTATAGATTTAAACAATAGTGCCAATTTGTGCTTAGATATAACACTTCCTCCCCTATTATTAAAGGGGAACTCCCCAATTAGTAAAAACGTAAGAAGTTGATGGGATGTATTGCCTTTAAAAGGAGAATTTCCAACAGGTTTGACAGGTATCGTTTCTTTTCTAGGCCAGTAGAGGTCTCTGACTTAATTTTAGAGCCCCATACCAAAAATTACCGTATTTTTCGCTTACTCTGGGAGTAAGCCTTCAAACTACTTTGTTGTTGTTGTTGACGCTGTTGGGGGGATAGGAAAGGTCTATGGAAGAGCCTAAAAAGGTCTGAAAAAGGTGTTTCGCTTTGAGTTAAAGATACAGGAATTTTAGGATAAGATACTTATGATTTATTCATTAGAATGAAAATGTTTTTAAAAAACTAAATAATGTGTATTAAACATTACAGAATAATTATTTTTCTAATATATAAAGCGTATTTATTTTTGGATCTTCGTAGGTTGAAACAACGCTCTATATGATCATAGATTTTAGCACGTGCTACGAGTAAGCTAGAGGTCAGATCATGCCTTGTTTTTTAAAGTGCAGAGTTAAACCTTAAAAGACTGAAAATATACGATGTTAATTATTTAAAAAATTCTGCCAAAGAAGAAAAAAATATATTAAAACAAAATTCAAATTCGAATAAAAAAAGCAAGAAAGACAACTAAATTTGAATGCAAAAAAAAAAAAAAACAAAAAAATAATAATAACCACGGTCAATCAATGCTCGCCAAAAAGACATTTTCGCAATGATACTTCAGTAAGTATGTCAAGCACTACAAAGCACTTTAGTGCACTTACCCGTTAACATACTTGGGTGCTTGGCAGTGCTTTCGCGAATGTGAAGTAGACTGAAGTGCTCTATTGCGGTCAGAGTGCATTAGCTCAAGCTTTCTAAACAGCGTCAATGACAGGCACAGCCGATGCTAAAATATAATTTTCTCAGAATGTCACAATTGGTCATTTTTGTGTTGACATCCTTATATGTGGTAAAAAGCTTTCGCTTTAAGATGTATCCATGTATGAATACACCGTCGATTAAGAAACATTACGTGATGAACAAACGACCAAAAACTAAAAAACAAACCGAAATGCGTAAAGTGGACTTTGATTGCTGCCACCATTTCGCTGCGTCGACGAAGATAAAACGAACGGCGGTAATTTCGAGGAATTATCCACTCATGCGATCCGAGACAAAGGAGTCTTTAGCCCCCCTGTGTCAGCGCTAACAGTGTTATGCACCTTTGTCTGGCAAGCCATTTACGTGGAGGGCTTTCAGCGGCACGGCCGAGGGATATTGAAACCTATACATTTGCTGAAATATCTCTCTATGTGTGGTTTGGCTGGCAAGTGTCTAATGCTCATTGATTTCGACTTAGCCGGTGATCTGTTTTAGATAGCGGATTGCCCTGCCTTCGGAGTCTGGTTGAAAGGACAGGCGTGTAGACAGGCGGAAAGAGAGGAGAGAGAGAGAGAGAGAGAGAGAGAGAGAGATGAGAGAGAGAAAGAGAGAGAGAGAGAGAAAATCGTAATTGGATACCTAGAGAAAATTTAGTGAAATAAGTCTTACCCTTGAATTTGCAAAATTAATTCAAAACTAAAGCGGTGCCAGACGCATGATCATGGCTAACTTTAACCTTGAATAAAAAGGAAACACTACTGAGGCTAGAGGGCTGCAATTTCGTACGTTTGATTATTGGAGGGCGGATGACCAACATACCAATTTGCAGCCCTCTAGGTTTCAGATCTGAGGGCTGACAGACAAAATCCATCAAAGTAGTTTCTTCTACAAAAAACTAAAACTCTTAAACAAATTTCAACTACATAAAGAATCTCAAATCTTAAACTTATCAGAAATCACCTGCAAACAAGCAAAGCTTTCATTTTCTACGAATAAAATCTCTTTGAATCCATCTTAGACTTTATTTTGATGCAACGTAAGCCTTCGACTGACAAAATTAATCTGTCAGATTGTTTAACGGGCCAGCGAGTTCAGAGGCGGCATCAGCTTTATGGGCGGGGCTGAGTTAAGCATCTTTTGGCCCCCAAAAATAACCCTTCCATTTCAGAATACCCTTCCAGCAGCCTATTTGCGTAAATTCCTATGTCAAGGTTGGTCTATCATCGACGCTTTTGATGTTTGGTGTTGATCGTGTTCATAAATTTTTCTCTCTCTTTATATCTCTCACTTTCTCTCTCTCTCAATATATATATATATATATATATATATATATATATATATATATATATATATATATATATATATACAGATATATATATTATATATATATGAATATATATATAATATTATAATATATAATTATAATATATATATAATATAGAGTTTAGTTTCTGTGTGTGTTTGTGTAAACTTGACGACTTACAGAATTGTTCTGTGAACTAATGCATTTAATAAAAGGAGGACCTCATTTGAGCATAAATGGTATCTGGCAGCAATATTTATTTGAAAAGTTTTGTTAAATCTCCGAGATTGCTGCTTCAGCTGCATTGATTTTAAAGAAATTCTTTTCTATTCTTCTTATTACGGCTTTTTTCGATGTTACATAGACTGGTGAGTAACGTGCCCTAAGGAAAAGTAAAGAAAGATTGATTTATAAATACTATTTAGTCAAATACTATTTAAGTCAAATACGGTATGCATTATCCGTAGATTAATACGATTATAATTTAATAGTATATATTAATTAACAGTATATAATTTACGCCAGATTCGACTTACTGTAAAATAATATTTACAAATGAATCTATCCTGTCTTTTCCCATAGGCACGATACTCGCCAATCTATGAAATATCGAAAACAAAAAAGCCGTCATGAGAAGAACAGAAAGAATTTCTATAAAATCAATGCAGCTGATGCAGTAATATTCTTCTATAGAACATGCTTGAAAAAGGGTCTTCTACCGAAAGACACCAATATTATTATTAGTATTATTATTACTCGACCAGTTGTAATAGCAGAGAGAAAGCAATTATTAGACAAACAGATTATTTCCAAGTTAAAGCAGCTGATGCAGCAATATCTTTCAATAAGAATCGTTTGAAAGAGGGTCTCCTTACAATATTATTATTATTATTATTATTATTATTATTATTATTATTATTATTATTATTATTATTATTATTATTATTATTATTATTATTATTATTATTATTATTATTATTATTATTATTATTATTATAAGAGAAGGTGCATGCATAAAATGTTATTTTAATTAATATCCAAATAAAACCCAAAACGTTTACAATATACATAACGATCTTCAAAATAAATGAATGAAGACTATTATGTACTCCGGTGAACGCAGAACGTGATTTACTATCATTTCTATTATGATTATTATTCAGATAAACAAGCTTTCCATGAAGCAAAACCAAAATAGGCTAACGAATTTGCAAAGCAAGATTCACAACAAAATCAAATAAAAAGAAAAGAATAAAACACACATATATACGTAAAAGTAAAAACTTTATTTATATGACCCAGTTTACGGAATCTCAAACGAGATCGCAATGGCTAAATTTACTGCGTCACTCACTTGAGTCTTTTGCAGAGGAGAAACGCAAAGAGAAAGAGTGATGCTATATTTCATGGAAGGAAATTCGCAGGGAAGGAGATGTCTAGCAGGTACTGACAGGCGGCTGTTGAACTGAGAATATAAACATAATTGAGAAATTGTTTTGAGGACTTGGTTACAATCTGCAGACACACACATTTATATATATATATATATATATATATATATATAATATATATATATATATTATATATATATATATATACACAGCTTGCATTAATAATTCCTCAGAAAGAGGTGGAGCTGATACCCAGCTTTCGTCGAACAGAAAGAACTTACTTCGATAGCCATATCGTTTCGCGCATTTTGTTTTGATCCGACCAGGTCGGTAAAACCGGATAAAACAACACAAGGATGCTGCATGATGGCTCTCTCTCTCTCTCTCTTAACTTAATAATGGAATCTTCACAAAGAATGCTGTCATGTTTTTTTCTCCTTGGAGAGAGGGAAGAGAGAGAGAGAGAGAGAGCGAGAGAGAGAGAGAGAGAGAGAGAGAGAGAGAGAGAGAGATCTGCAACGACGTCATAGTGTCTGGGGGTTATTCAGCTTCACACATAATGGAATTATGTGTGATACTCATTTCCCTTTATAAAAATTAAACGTTTTGTATTGTTTTCCGTTGTCCTTATAGCAATAATGATAACATAATCTTCTTCTTCTTATTATTATTATTATTATTTATTTTTTTTTTTTAAATATTATTATGGTAATGGTGTGGTAAAAATAAATGAGGACACTTGACAACATCAATAACAGCCTTCTCGGGCAAGCCCTGTGTTGCTTTTACTTAGGAAAATCACGTTGTCAGGAGAAAGAGTCTTTGGTAATAGTTACATTTGATAAATATTTATTGTGCAGCTGTTATGAAAATCTAGGTGCTATCGACACTTCGCTAACGTTAAATCAAATCTTTTACTTTAAAGAAAACGAATAGAAAAGTCCTGATTAGTAAAAACACCCAGTAAAGAACATAAGAAAATAAATAAAATCAATAAATTAACCATCATTAGTGTATTATATGCAATAAAATTGAAACCCAGGTTATTTGGCCTCCGCCTCGCAGCAATTAAATTTATTTCTTTCTTTAGAGACCCTGTCCACCCGCCCCCCTCCAGATATCTGCACACAATTACAATAATAAAATTATTTAACATAATTACAAGGAAGCGAAGTAGAGAAACCCCAGCTATCAAACAACCCGTGGAAGAAAATAAGCTGCAGCATATTTTTAAATACTTTGATTTTTTACTATTCCTCACTTAGAGAATTATCTGTAATGGGTTAGTTTCCTTAGAACACTTTTGAGCCGATTCCCTTTTAATTTCTCTCGAGGCCTCTTTGGCCTGGATATCTCTTCGCTTCATTGTTTTTATTGGGAGGAAAGTTCTCGATAAGGTTATTATGAGCGCTTGGGACGCGAATGATGCTCTCTAAATGTAACCTGTGATGGTGTAGCGCCTCTGTCTGTAAAAGAAAGATCTAATCTTCTAATATGAATAATGTCGTGAGATTAACGTCCCTCCCAGGAAACAGAATAACCACTTTTCATTCTTAATCATGTGAGAGTCAACTAAAACCATGGTTTTGAGCGTAAAAATGAAAGCTTGCTAAGACACCGGATCGCATGTCGGTCATACATCCAGTATGATTTTTATAGGATGCATTTGTACGTCTCCTCTAGTTTCGTCGATTTGGCAATATATTATCGTAATGCTTTGTGTCACAAATACAGAATTCTTTATATTATGCATTAAATATGTTAATACGGCTTTTCCCCATCGACAGCGGTGTGTAAAAGAACATGAAATAATTATATGTACATGCATATTATATATATATATATATATATATATATATATATATATATATATGTGTGTGTGTGTGTGTGTGTGTGTGTGTGTGTGTGTGTGTGTATATATATATATATAATATATATATATATATATATATATATATATATATATATATACTCCACAATGGAAACTAAAGTAAAATTCGAAGATGAAATGGTGAAGTTGCCATACCCTTATACAAACAAACAAACACACACGCACATGTATATATGTTTCACTATTGTCTTTTGTAATACTTAAAACTAGGTCTCTGGCAACTGCGCTACCTTTCCGTCGTCATGACGTCACAAAACGCATCCAGGTTCATATTTGTAACGGTACGCTTGATAACGTCAATACGTATAGGTTTGACGAAACAGCTGTCGCGTGTGAAAATACTGGCGTAAATCGAAGAACCCATTATGTGTCCATTAGTAACCTGAACAATGAAGTGAAGAAAATAGAGAGAGAGAGAGTAGGATGATCTTCAATGAAAAAGGAAATATGAATTTATTCGGGAGATGATTTTCCTGAGCTACAATCCCCTTTGATGACAACGAGTAGAATTATTCATAAACGATTTTTTGCTCTTGTCCTTTTGATATTAACTTCGATTTTATTCTCAAAGTGCTTTTATTTATTTATTTATTTTTTTTGGACGTCGTTATTTACGTTCGACTTTCCTTCCCTCCCTCCCTCTCCTTTTTCTCACAGTTTTGTAAAAATCGCGTACTTTACAGAGTTCCGAGAGCTGAGCGCGGGGCTGGGGGGGTGTGAGGGGTGGGTGCTTACTTTTGATCCCTTCCAAAGCGTATAAAAACCCTCTTTATGAAGCTTAAGAATCGGAAGGACTTTGTTGTAAGCAACTCCATAAAAGGTCGAGTGTTTATTTGTTGATGCTGGCAAGAACTATAAGCTTGACGTTTCACATTTGTGTTAAGTGGTACAAAGCTTTGTAAGTTTTTTTATTTATTTTAAACTAAGCTGGCGCTTTTCAAAACCTCCTCTTATTTCAATAAGAGCGTGTAAAAGCAAACTTCTGCTATTTGCTGGCAACGTTACGATCTATTCCTTCATTTAATTATCATAAAAAACCTTAAAAGAAAATTTATCAATGGTTAATTAATGAGTTATTACTCAAATTCGTTTTTCCCTTTGCAGAAGGTAAATACGAGGAGTTGTCATTTCTAACTGAGTTACTGTGTTATTCGCCATTCAATTTGATGAAAAAAAAAACATCTTATTTTAGGTACAAATCCAGTCGTTATTGTACATAAAATAATAGAATTGTTGCAGTTATTACACCATACTGTGATGTTCACATAATTAATATACCGCCAACCTTACTCTAAAAAATGTCATCCACATTTTTCACTTAAAAGAATATGAAATCCTATCAGCACATATCTCCAGTCTCTCTCTCTCTCTCTCTCTCTCTCTCTCTCTCTCTCTCTCTCTCTCTCTCTCTCTCTTCTCATAATTAAATCATTTATGGCAGAACTTGTCCCCGTACTTTTCAGTAAATTTTTATACAAAGATATTCATGCATTCGATAAAATGACAGAACTGAATAATTAGTTCGACCCTTCTTTGTCCGCAGTGGGTTATATAAAAACTTTTTTGTACGAAAGGTCATAGTCCTCAGCTTAATAGCAAAAGTCTTATTCCTTTAATTAATGACATACAATGAATGCCACTTGAAGCGTTCGACCATTACAAAACAAAATTAATAATTAAGAGAAGAATGAAACTCAATCAGCAATAATGCTTCATTAAGTAGAATTCAAGTGTTGTGAACTTGAATGACAAAAGTTCGTCCATCAACAAAAACTTTAAATTGCATAGAAAAACCAGATCAACGAATCAGACTCATTATTTCTTGGATAATATAGTAAATCAGGAGGCAGATATATAGATAACTTTGCGTATTGAGTTTATTCACGTGTTAGAGTAATTACTTATGTCACTTTCTAAGTCATAATGATACATGGTCCTGCATTGCTAAATATGATTATATTTTGAGATAGGCAGTTTGGGCGTAAATATCAAATGTGAATATTACATTTCAGAGCTATTTTACGAAAGAGAGAAAGAGTTCAATCGTTACTTGATTCGCTGCCGCTTTTAAGTACGTCTGTATAAGGTTAATATACGAGAAAGGGGAGATTATCTCATAGAAGGTCAGACTCCAATGCTGTGATAGGGTATCAGAGTCCCTTGCTCTATTTTCCTGTAGCAAGTAATTTCCAGCAAAGGAAATAGATAAAAGATTAAGACTGGACTAAGGTATTATACCAGGCATCGAGTTTCTTAATAGTAGGAGACAGGTTCTTATCATTTTAAAATTATCATAGTTAGACGTGGGTATGATCATAAAAAATTATTATCATTTAATTATGATTATGGTCTGGAATATTTCTTTGATTGTGATCAGATTATGATTACTTGTTCGTCATTTTTGTGATTATGATTTGATTGTGATTAGTTTTGGTATTTTTTTATTACGATTAGAATTTTATTTCTAAATATATAAGAAAAACAACGAAAAGTATGAGGCGTCAGAATCTCAAATCTTGCTGGAAATAAAAGGGCCTTGTACGTAACGATGCGTTTGTTGATCTTCAATACCTCTTCAACAGAGCGTTTAGGTGAAAACCCCAAAGAGTAATGGAGGTCGTGTAGCTGGGAGAAGAAAAATTCGCCTCTCCTCGCAGAAGCGTTCCTTGAGTCTTAGAAGAAATTGTGGGGGCAGTTATTATTCTCTCTGAAATTCAAGTGCTTCCAATTCATACAGATATTTTTCTTTCACTGTTTCCGAGGTAAGGAATATATGGTATTTAAATTACGAATATAGTGCAATGCGTTTATGCTAATCTCAGTATGAACTTATAGTTGTCATTAACTTGTGTAGCAATGAGACATGCATAGAAGGACTTAGGATATGTTTGCAAAATTCAGATACAGTCAATATTTGTACGCCCATATATATATATATATATATATATATATATATATATATATATATATATATATATAGATATATATATATATATATACATGTGTGTATGCATGTACATTTATGTGTCGCAAAAATTATTTTTACTTATAATATTATTCAGGTATGCAGTATTTTTTTTATTCAAATTATAGGTACTCGTCTCTCTCTCTCTCTCTCTTCTCTCTCTCTCTCTCTGTATATATATATATATATATATATATATATATATATATATATATATATATATATATATAGATATATAGATATAGATATATATATATATATATATATATATATTATATATATATATATATATACTTATAGTCAAATGACAAATAGGAAAACAGAAATGTATCCGTTAATATCCGTTAATCTCTTGATAGTTCAGTGGTCAAAAGCAAATGTCTATCTTTGTTTTAAATACTTCTGGCGACGAAGTACTTGCATAGTGAATTGGATATCAAAAGAATATTCGTTGAATAATGTTTATTAATAAGAAGTTTCACGGTCTATGTGGCAGAAAATTCATACGCACACATACTCACGGTGTATGTATAATTGGCATGATTAATTCTGTGAATATGGAACGTGGAATAAATTTTAAAAAACGTTCAGGTAAATTTTTTTCCACGGTGTTTTCTCACTCCTGCATATTTGGTAGGGCCCGCTGGAATTTATCTTACAGCCAATTGGGTTGACTTTTACGGATCTTTACAGCGCCCACCGACACTTTGTTATCTCGCTTGTAATTTCTTTACCTTCTATTTTTAGGATGTGCATATCGAATCTAAAATCTCTCTCTCTCTCTCTCTCTCTCTCTCTCTCTCCTCTCTCTCTCTCTCTCTCTCGTATAAATAACTAATTTTCACTTTTCGTCTTTTGTGTAGTATACGTAGCACTATGCAAATCCCTTGTATCTATCAGCAATATTCTATTAATCTATCATTATTTTCTGACAAAGATACCGTGCACTGTTCCTAAATGTTTGTATGTATATGTGTTTCTGTATGTTTGTATGTGTGTGTATGTGTGTGAGAGAGAGAGAGAGAGAGAGAGAGAGAGAGAGAGAGAGAGAGAGAGAGAGATATTACCAGAGGAGTAGTATATTATGAAAGAGTACATCATGTCAAGCAGTTCCTTGTATTACCATTTCAGTTGGGGAAGAAATGCAATAAATAAATGAATGAATAAATAAATAATAGTTAAACGCCAGGGAGAAGTGATATTCCCATAAGCGAAGAGGGGGCGGGGTTAGCGAGGGTCTATAAAAACAACGAAATTGCGGGACGGAATGTTTATAAGGGAAGGCCATTAGATATTCCTCCTCGGAAGAGGACCCTCATCATGTTCCCTTATTACGTCCTTGGGGGTTGGGGGGGTTGGGGGGTTAGCTTTGAAAATTTACCTTATTGCCAATCGCAACGACTTTTTACAGAGCTTTACAGCGAAAACACCCTCTTTGTAACCCCTGGATTCCTCCTCTCCTTCCTCCACTTCCGTGTATTAATTCATTCTTTTCTCTTTTGGGGCAACTTCGCGTCCCTGAGAAATTCGAGCGCTTTCCGGTTCCTCTCGAGCCTGACCTTAATTTACAGGCCGGTTTCAATGACGTGGAAAGTAAAGAGGGCAAATTTCGAGAATTCATGTGCAGTCCTTTCCCTCCTCCTCCTTTCTCTCTCTCTCTCTCTCTCCTCTCTCTCTCTCTCTCTCTCTCTCTCTCTCTCTCTCTCTCTCACCTGAGAAATGTGAGGGGAATGTTGTAGCGTTTTTTTTCTTGTTTGTGGAGTATTTCATTCAATGGTGATTGAAGGTTTTTTTTTTTTTTTGGCGAAGTATTTCATTCAGTCATAATTAAATTACAATCTAGAAGAGGAAAGCTGGACCATTTCACCCATTTCGTCTGTTTGAAGTATATGAAGACTTATGACTGACCTAATGACAAGTGGATGTTAATAAAGTTAGATGGGATAATAGTTTACTCAAAACTCGGTATCAAAATATCATAGGGTTTGACATGATACGTGAAGGAATCCGCTGAAATTTACTAAAAACGCGTCAAATGATACTGAGTAAATTAGGTAACGTCTTTGCTTTTCAACAGGGCTCGGTATTCTGTAGTGTAATTACGCTTAAAAATAAAATGCTAATTTTAATGTATGAATTGAAAATTCTCTCTCTCTCTCTCTCTCTCTCTCTCTCTCTCTCTCTCTCTCTCTCTCTCTCTCTCTCTCACCGTTACAGTGAAGATTATTTCTACCATGTACATTTTCACTACTTAAGTTTACTCCTATCGAAGATTATTTTTTGTTAATTATATATATATATACATATATATATATATATATATATATATATATATATATATATATATATATATATATATATACTCACCACTTTAGCTCTCTTGTTAAAGATGGCTTCTGCCATGTGTGATCTATCCAGTTCTGTCCTAAGAAAATAGCAAACCTAGAGACTCTTTCTCACCAACCGAGACGTTAAATTGAAGTGATCCGATTCAGTACCAAATTCTTGAGACAGAGTTCGTTTATAATATCCCTGCTGTGATTTTATGAAGTCCAGCATTAGGTAATATTGCGTAATCTGCAACAAAAGTCCTTTGTACATTCGCTGTCTTTTGATGGCAATGGCGAGGTAATGACCGTAATTATAGAATTAAGTAGGCTCCTATTGACCCTCAATTAGTTAACATGTTCTGTTCATCGACAGTCTCATATACACATATCTGTTCAAAACTGTTTCTGTCTCTATGTATTCTGGTAATAATGAAGGTGTAAAGGCCAGGATTAGGGGTATTTATGAACCTTTATTATATATCAGCAATAATAAACACTTAATCATTATTATATATCAGCATTAATTAACACTTTATCACATTTTCAAAATGTCCCATTCAGAACTGGTGGTTTTATTCAGGAAGTAGTTGTTTTCTGTATGGATCCTTCTCTTACACATAATTATAAAATGCAATAATGTTCTATTTATTGAGGGAAGGATGAAGCGAAAGGTGCTCCCTCAATAAGACAATGAAGCGGATTCTTAATCAAAGGACCTAAAACTCAGCCATCATGAAGAATGTATTTCTAATTTTGTTTTAGAAATAAGTGACCTTCATTTATTTGTAATATGCATATTTACGCCCCAGACATTTGTTCAGGATTTATTGTAGAGAGAATTAGATTTATAGATTTAACAACAGTGCCAATTTGTGCGTAGATATATAACACTTCCTCCCCTATTATTAAAGGGGAACTCCCCAATTAGTAAAACGTGCGAGTCGATGGGATGTATTGGCCTTTAAGAGGAGAATTTCCAACAGGTTTGATAGGTATCGTTTCTTTCCTTGGCCAGTAGAGTCTCTGACTTCAGTTTAGTGTCCCATACCAGAAATTACCGCAGTCTGAAAAAGGTGTTTCGCTTTAAGAATTTTAGGGTAAGATACTTATGATTTATTCATTAGAATGAAAATGTAAAAAAATAAATAATGTGTATATTAAACATAGCAGAAATATATTTCTAATAAAATACAGCGAATTTATTTTGATTTTCGTCGGTGAAACAACGCTCTATGTGACCGTAGATTTTAGCATGCGCTCCGAGTAAGCTGGATGGTGATTATTAAAAAAAAAATTTGCCAAAGAAGAAAAAAACATATTAAAACATAATTCGAATTCGAATAAAAGAAAGCAAGAAAGACAGCACGAATTTGAATAGAAATGAAAAAAAAAACACGGCTAATCTATGCTCGCTAAAAGACATTTTCGCAATGATACTTCCAGTAAGTATGTCAAGCATACAAAGCACTTTAGTGCACTCACCCGTTAACATACTTGGGCGCTTGGCAGTGCTTTCGCGACAGTGAAGTAGAGGGAAGTGCTCTATTGCGGTCAGAGTGCATTAGCTCAAGCATTCTAAACAGCATTAATGACAGGCACAGCCGATGCTAAAATATAATTTTCTCAGAATGTCCAAAATTGGTCATTTTTTGTCTTGACATTCTTATACGTGGTAAAAAGCTTTCGCTTTAAGAGATTCAGGATTAATTTTCTGTGACGCACCATGGGAGAAGATCATTACGAATAATGGAGGGCGTGAAAATTGAGTATGACATCTTCTAAAGAATGATATATATATATATATATATATATATATATATATATATATATATATATATATATATATATATATATATATATATATATATATATATATAATGTGTGCGTTTGTGTGTGTGATGCAACATAAGTACCGCAGTTTATGTAGGTCACACAGACTGGATTCTCATGTGAGGTTGCATAAACATATGAAGCGAATGGTTCCGAAAAGTGTTCTGCAAGAGGCCGCTTTAGAATTCGGGCGGTTAGTGTTGTATGTATGTATGTATAAATACACTGACGATTAAGAAACATTACGTGATGAGCAAACAAAAAAAATAAATAAAAAACAAACCAAAATGCGTAAATGGACTTTGATTTCTGCCACCATTTCGCTGCGTCGACGAAGAATCAAAAACGAACGGCGGTAATTTCGAGGAATTATCCACTCATGCGATCCGAGACAATGGAGCTTTAGCCCCCCTGTGGTCAGCGCTAACGGTGTTATGCACCTTTGTCTTGCAAGCCATTTACGTGGAGGGCTTCAGCGGCACGGCCGAGGGATATTGAAAACCTATACATTTGCTGAAATATCTCTCTGTTGTGTGGTTTGGCTGGCAAGTGTCTAATGCTCATTGATTTCGACTTAACCGTGATCTATTTAGATAGCGGAGTGCCTCTCGGAGGCTGGTTGAAAGACAGGCGTGTAGACAGGCAGGAGAGAGAGAGAGAGAGAGAGAGAGAGCGAGAGAGAGAGAGAGAGAGAGAGAATCGTGATAGAATAGCTTGAGGAAATTTAGTGAAATAGATCTTACTCTTGAATTTGCAAAATTAATTTTCAAAACTAAAGCGGTGCCAGACGCATGATCATGGCTAACTTTAACCTTGAATAAAAAGAAACACTATTGAGGCTAGAGGGCTGCAATTTGGTACGGTTTGATGATTGGAGTTTGGATGAACAGCATACTAATTTGCAACCCTCTGGCCTCAGTTGGTTTTAAGATCTGAGGACTGACAGACAAAATCCATCAAAGTCGTTTCCTTTTACTGAAAGCTGAAAATCTTACATTTTCAACTACAAATAAAGGAACTCCAAATCTTTAACTTATTTCAGAATCACCTGCAGACAATAAAGCTTTCATTTTCTACGAATAAAATCTCTTTGGAATCCATCTTAGACTTATTTTGATGCAACGTAAGCCTCGACAGACAAAATTAATCTGTCCGATTGTTTAACGGGCCAGCGAGTTCAGAGGCGGCATTAGCTTTATGGGCGGGGCTGAGTTAAGCATCTTTTGGTTTTTGGCCCCCCAAAAATAACCATTCCATCTCAGAATACTCTTCCAGCAGCCTATTTGCGTAAATTCCTATGTCAGGGTCGCTCTATTATCGTCGTTTTTTATATTTGGTGTTGATCGTGTTCATAAATTTCTCTCTCTCTCTCTCTCTCTCTCTCTCTCTCTCTCTCTCTCTCTCTCTCTCTCTCTCTCTCTCTCTCTCTCTCTCTGATATGTATATATATATAATATATATATATATATATATATATATATATATATAATATATATATATATATAGTAGTAGTGTGTGTGTGTGTGTAAACTTGACGACTTACTGATTGTTGTGTGAACTAACATTTATAAAAGGACCTCATTTGAGCATAATTGTATCTGGCAGCAATATTTATTTTGAAAAGTTTTGTTAAATCTCCGAGATCGCTGCTTCAGCTGCATTGATTTTTAAAGAAATTCTTTTCTATTCTTCTTATTAGCTTTTTTCGATGTTTACATAGACTGGTGAGTAACGTGCCTATGGAAAAGTAAAGAAAGATTGATTTATAAATATTATTTTAAAAGTATGTCAAATATGACGTGCATTATCCGTAGATTAATACGATTATAATTAGTAGTATATTTTAATTAATAGTATATAATTTACCCCAGATTCGATCTTACTTTAAAATAATAATTTACAAATGAATCTATAATTGTCTTTTCCTATAGGCACAATACTCGCCAATCTATGTAACATCGAAAAAGCAAAGCCTTCATGAGAAGAACAGAAAAGAATTTCTATAAAAATCAATGCAGCTGGAAGGCAGTAATCTCCTTCCATAGAAAATATGTTTGAAAGAGGGCGGGTCTTCTACCTAAATATTATTATTATTGATTATTGATTATTATTATTATATTATTATTATTATTATTATTATTATTATTATTATTATTAGAGAAGGTGCATGCATAAAATGTTATTTAATTAATATCTAAATCAAAAACCAAAACGTTTACAATATACATAACGATCTTCAAAATAAATGAATGAAGACTATTATGTACTCCGGTGAACGCAGAACGTGATTTACTATCATTTTTATTATAATTATTATTCATAATAAACAAGCTTTCCATGAAGCAAACCAAAATAGGCTACGAATTTCCAAGTAAGTTTCATAATAAAATCAAATAAAATGGAAAGAATAAAGGACACATATATATAACAGTAAATACTTTATTTATTTGAACCCAGTTTACGGAATCTCAATCAAGATCGCAATTGCTAAATTTACTGCTGCGCTCACCTGAGTATTTTGCAGCAGAGAAATGCAAAGAGAAAGAGAGTGATGCTATATTTCCACGAGGGGAAATTCACGGAGAAGGCGATGTCTAGCAGGTACTGACACGCGGCTATTGAAGTGAGAATGTAAACAACAATTGTTTTGAGGACTTGGTTACAATTGGCAGACATACACACATTTATATATATATATATATATATATATATATATATATATATATATATATATATATATATATATATATATATATATATATACGTATATATATATATATATACGATATATATAGCTCGCATTAATAATTCCTCAGGGTAAGGTGGAGCTGATGTCCTGCTTTCCTCGAATAGAAGAACCTACTTCGATAGCCTATTGTTCTGTGTATTTTACAGCATTTTCTTTTGTGCCGACCAAGTCCGTAAAACCGGATAAACAGCACAGGATGCTGCATGATGACTCTCCTCTCTCTCTCTCTCAAATCTCTCTCTCTCTCTCTCTCTCTCTCTCTCTCTCTCTCCTCTCTCTCTCTCTCTATATATATATATATATATATATATATATATATATATATATATATATATATATATATATATATATATATAATGGAATCTTTACAAAGGATGCTGTCATCTTTTTCTCCTTGGAGAGAGAGACCTTACCTTACAGACCTTACATCTTGTTTCGGGTTGCCCCAGGTCCCTCAGTGTGAGGCACCTCTAATGTCTACCAGAGAGTTGCTAGTACATCTTCCGGTATATTTTGCATCTTCCAATCTTGGATGGTCTGGGATGCAGTTTAGATATTTGTCGAGCTTATTCTTAAACACTCTACGCTCACTCCTGATATATTCCTCAGATGAGCTGGCAACGCATTGAATAGACGCTGCATTATCGATGCTGGTGCGTAGTGGATTATGTCCCTGTGTGCTTTCCTTATTTTTCCTGGTATAGTTTTTGGGCACTATTAATCTACCTCTGCTTCTCTTTCTGATATTTTTAGTTCCATGATATTTTTCTGCTATTCCTTCTATCTGTTTCCATGCCTGAACTTATCATGTAGCGTTCTCTTCTCCTTTCTAGACTATATAATTTTAAGAATTGTAGTCTTCCCAGTAGTCTAGGTCCTTAACTTCTTCTATTCTAGCTGTAAAGGACCTTGTACACTCTCTATTTGTGCAATAATATCCTTTTGATAGTGTGGGTACCATATCATATTGCAATATTCAAGTGGACTACGAACATTGTTTTTATAAAGCATAATCATGTGTTCAGCTTTTCTTGTTTGAAGTGCCGTAACACTTCCCATTTTTGCTTTACATTTTGCCAACAGAGTTGCTATTTGATCATTGCATAACATGTTTCCTATCATCATCACACCAAGGTCTTTAACTGCTTCCTTATTTGTGATGGTCTCATTATTAGGTCCCTTATATGCATATAGCTTTCTTTCTCTGTCTCCATAATTTATTGATTCAAATTTATCAGAGTTAAATACCATCCTATTTACCTCTGCCCATCATTATCTTTGTTAAGGTCTCTTTGTAGAGCGTTCCTATCTTCATCACAAGTAATTCTCTACTTATTCTTGTGTCATCTGCGAAACTACTCACTACCGAATCCTTAACATTATTGTCTATGTCTTCAATCATAATAACAAACAGTATTGCAGCTAACACCGTACCTTGCGGCACACCAGATATTACCTTGGCTTCATCCGATTTCTCGTCGTTTGCAATAACTATCTGTTTCTTGTTGTGTAAAAATTCTTTTAACCATCTTCCTACTTTATCCACGATATTGTGTTTTCTAATTTTCTTCGCTAATATATTATGGTCTACTTTATCAAAAGCTTTTGCAAAGTCTAAATAAACCACATCTGTTTCATTTCCGCTTTTCATATTTTTGAATATGTTTTCACGGTGGACTAACAGTTGGGTTTGTGTACTTTTTCCGGGTACGAAACCATGTTGTCCTTTATTAAACAAATTATTTTTTTATAAATGTTTCATAATATTTTTCTTCATTACCCTTTTCATACACTTTCATAATATGTGATGTTAGACTCACAGGCCTATAATTACTTGCCTCTAGTCTTGATCCACTTTTGAAAGTAGGGGTATATATGCTAATTTGTGCTCATCATATATCTTGCCTGTATCTACACTTTGTCTTAATAATATTGCAAGTGGCTTTGCGATAGAATGAACTACTTTCTTTAACAAAATAGCAGGAAACTTCCATCAGCCCTGCAGCAGCTCCATTTTTAATTTAACATTAATAGCCTGCACAATATCAGCTTCATTAATATCTATGTCAGCTAAATATTCACTATTTTCATCCCTTACTTCTATATCTTATCTTCATTATCTATTCTAGGGGTGAATTCTCTCTTATATCGTTCTGCCAGTATGTTGCAAATTTTTCCTTTTTTTCATTCGTTAATCTCCTTCAATTCTCAGAGGGCCTATTTCTATTCTTCTTTTATTCATCTTCTTCGCATATCGTATATAGTTTTGGGGTTTTCTGATATTTAATAGGGTTTTTTTCTTCCAAGTCCCGTTTTTCATTTTCTTTTGATTGTATATCTTTTGTTCTGCATTTTATATCTTACTTTTTAGTTCTATAACTTTCCATGCATTTTTTTTCTTTTGCAAGACCTTTTTTCCACTTTCTGATTTTCTGGAACAAGATCCTTCTGTCTCTTGGTATGCATGACTGATGTTTACTTTTCTTCTTCGGTATATATTTTTTCCACTATTATCTCCAATATTTTTATATATATCTCCATATTTACCCTTATGTCATCACTTACGAAAATGTTATCCCAATCTTTGTTTAAATTCTTCATTAATTTCTGACCATTTTATATTTTTACTGTAAGTTGTATTTTCCATATCCTTCCCACTTTTTCCATTTTTTATTTCTTGCTTATCTCTATTTTCACTTGCTTGGAATGAACTGTTAATTCTATGACATTATGGTCTGAAATACTCGCATTATAAACTATTATTTCTTTAACATAATTCATCTCATTCACAAATACTAGGTCTAAAGTATTTTCCTTTCTTGTTGGCAGGTGATTTATTTGTTGAATGTTGTATTCTAGTAGCATATCTAATAGCTTTTCAAATTGCCTCTTATCTTCTGCACTACTATTACTCTCTTTTTTATATGTATAAGTACAACCACAATCTCCCTATTCGTTCTTTCCATTCTACGAAAGGAAAGTTGAAGTCACCAGATAGGAGAATAGTCCAGTCCTTGTGATTTCTACATATATCATCCAATTTTTCAATTATTAAGTCAACTCTTTAGTATTAGGAGGTCTATATATTACTATGTTCGTCAATTTTTCAGATTCAAATTCTACCGCTATTAGTTCACATTCTGAGTTACTATTTCTCATATATTTTTCCTTGTTTTTTGTCTTTCCCATATATGTTCGGTTGCCCCTTGATTCCTATTTTTTCTATCTGATCTATAAGTTTGGAACCCTTTTATTTGATCATCATTCCCAGTCTCTTGGGAATACCAGGTTTCACTTATATTCATTATATCTATTTTCTTTTCATTTTGGTTAGTTCTTCTAAGTACTCTATTTTCTTTTTGAGTTTACTCGTAACTAAACCCTGCGCATCATCACTATGATTGGTTTGCGTGTTTTTTCTCCTTCATTTAATACTGATAGTAATAAGGATTTTCCCATGTCTCTTTCCTGTTCTGGTATGTTGTTCTTTTTTTCATTTCCAGAAATTCTGACATTAAAAAATCCAACTTTTCTTTTCCATAATATTTGATCTTCCTTCATCATAATTATTCATTTTGTGTCTGAATCTGCAATTTTCTCCGTTTCTGCAATATCCTCTTGCATAATAAATACAGTTATTATCTCTTGAGTAGAATTTCGGAGCTGATGCTTTGAAATTTTTGCTGACACCTCTGCATATCTCATTGGTGGTTTGCTTTTCTCTTTTACCTGATATTCTTGATTTCTCTCTTTATTTGTTTCTTTCTTATTTTGGATTTTATTACTTGGTTGGTTATTTATTTGATTATGATTCATGGCTACAGGGTGCATATATTTGCATTTTTTGTCGAACTTACATCCTTTTCCTTCTTTTTTTCTTTTAGGTTTTTACATAATTTTTTGGATGCAGATCTCTGCAATCATCATCCCATATCCATCTAAGTATGCACATTTACCATATATTTCATAGTTTTGACATAGTCTTAGGATGTTTGTAGTAACATCTTTCTCCAAATCTGCAATTCCCTCTTTTCAAAAGGTTGCAGAATTTTGTCTTTCTTGTCTATTTTTTTCCTCTTTCCCGTCATTGTATAGATCTGGGTAGAGCCTCTTCGGGATTTGCTTTTCTGTTGTCATATCGTAATTTATTTCTTCGTAGGTATGCTGCTTTATTGCCTCATATGTAGTATCAATGAGTATCTCTGCATCCATACTTTTATCTTGTTCGTTTGTTTTCCTTATTTTTTTCTGTCATTTCATTTTTGTTTACTTCTCTTCCGTTTTCCTCTTCTTCTTTTTCTTCTTCTTCTTCCTCTTCCTCTTCTTCTTCATCCTCAACTATTTGTACATTCAATCTTGATTTAATAACATTGTCTATCCATGATAAGACATGTTGAACAAAAAATTCTTGTATCTTTTCTCAATCTTGTATACCTCAGCACACTTGTGGATGGGTCGGAATGTTGCATGCAGCCATTTTCTGATTAGGTTTTGTGGCTTGACTATGCTATACCAAACCTTACACAGTTTGCATGCTTTTGGCATTCTTTTTCCTAATGCATCAATTAGTATATTCACAAGATTCACCTTATTCATTTTCTTTGTCGGAATATGTTGGTTTATGTATATTTTCTTTATGAGTCTCTTGACCACTTGGATTTTATTTGGAACTTCTTCAATTATTTTCAAGATGTTTTCATTAGATTGTTCCAGTTTGAAGGATTATATCCTTCTAATATATCTATGAATGCTTTTGTATCTTTTGGTTAGGACTGTTGCTGATTTCATAGATGAGAAATGCCAGTTCCCTTCCTGCTACTCATCGTATTGCGAATCTGCTAAACACGCCAAATTACGCCACCTTTTCCCGCAGTGGGAACTTACTGCCATCTTGTTCTGATTTATAGTATTACACTTGATAAACTAACTTAGAAGACGCTTTATCCTACTATTTTCACACTAATCTTATCACCGATAGTTCACGAACACTTCTAGATATTTCTCAAATTCTAGTCGTATGTTAAACTTGTGATATCTGTTGATTATTGTGACTTCACGCGGGTACGTCTCACCAGCAAGATGGCTACTACGAGAGAGAGAGAGAGAGAAGAGAGAGAGAGAGAGAGATTTGTAACGACGTCATAGTGTCTTAGGTTATTCAGCTTCACTCATGATGGAATTATGTGTTATACTCATTTCCCGTTATAAAATTTTAAAACGTTTGTAATTATCTCCGTTGTCTTTATAGCAATACTAATAAAAATATAATCTTCTTCTTCTTCTTCTTCTTCTTCTTCTTCTTCTTCTTCTTCTTCTTCTTCACTTATTATTATTATTATTATTAGTATTATTATTATTGTTATTATTATTATTATTATTATTATTATTATTATTATTATTATTATTATTATTCCACAGCCGCCGATGTACATTATGGTAATGGTGTGGTAAAAGGTGAAAACACTTGACAATATCAATAACAGGCCTACTATCAAAAAGTTACCATAAAACTAAAATAGATTAATTTGTAGGAAAACAACGAAGAGACGAGCTGTTACAATGAATTGTTTACGGAACAGGCAAGCTCTGTTCACAGGCCCGCCCTTTGTACCCTGTGCACCACAACGGTGGGCGTGGTCTTTGACGTGAAGTTGACGTACATAGAACATTACAATATCGGCGTTAGTTTCAGGTAGACGTCCGACCGCCTTGCTTTCTTTCGCGCGTACATTTGCGGCGCAATTTACGGTGCTGGCTTTACGGTCCGTTAGCCGCCGTGTCCTGTTTACCAGCTGTTCAAGGTCATTTCACCGCGATGATGCCCACGATCCACATACGTGGGCATACGCCGTCGTGATACGTGAATGTGTGACCCCAGCATTAGAAGAAATTGTGGGGGCAGTTATCATTCTCTCTCAAATTCAAGTGCTTCTAATTCTTACAGATATATATTTTTCTTTTACTGTTTCCGACGTAAGGAATT
Organism: Macrobrachium nipponense; assembly: GCF_015104395.2. Taxonomy (NCBI): domain Eukaryota; kingdom Metazoa; phylum Arthropoda; class Malacostraca; order Decapoda; family Palaemonidae; genus Macrobrachium; species Macrobrachium nipponense. The sequence continues at coordinate 19,236,685 of NC_087204.1, read as the reverse complement.
TATGGTATTTAAATTACGAATGTAGTGCAATGCGTTTATGCTAATCTCAGTGTGAACTTTTAGTGGTACTTGCTTGTGAAGCAACAAAGTCATGCAAAGGATGACTTGGGCTATGTTGCAAAATTCAAATACAAATATTATTTGTGCGCAATATATATATATATATATATATATATATATATATATATATATATATATATATATATATATGATATATATATATATATATTATATATATACATGTGTGTATGCATGTACATATGTGTGTGCATAAATTTCGTTTTACTTACAATATTATTCGGGTATGAAGTATTTTTTTTTTTATTCAAATTATAGGTACTCGTCTCTCTCTCTCTCTCTCTCTCTCTCTCTCTCTCTCTCTCTCTCTCTCTCTCTCTCTCTCTCTCTCTGTATATATATATATATATATATATATATATATATATATATATATATATATATATATATATAGATAGATATAGATATATATATATATATATATATATATATATATATATATATATATATTATATATATATATATATATACTTATAGTCAAATGACAAATAGTAAACAGAAATGTATCCGTTAATATCCGTTAATCTCTTGATAGCTCAGTGGTCAAAAGCAAATGTCTATCTTTGTTTTAAATACTACTGGCGACGAAGTACTTGCATAGTGAATTGGATATCAAAAGAATATTTTTTGAATAATGTTTATTAATAAGAAGTTTCACGGTCTATGTGGCAGAAAATTCATACGCACACATACTCACGGTGTATGTATAATTGGCATGATTAATTCTGTGAATATGGAACATGGAACAAATTTTAAAAAACGTTCAGGTAAATTTTTTTCCACGGTGTTTTCTCACTCCTGCATATTTGGTAAGGCCCGCTGGAATTTATCTTACAGCCAATTGGGTTGACTTTTACGGATCTTTACATCGCCCATCGGCACTTTGTTATCTCGCTTGTAATTCTTTACCTTCTATTTTAGGATGTGCATATCGAATCTTAAAATCTCTCTCTCTCTCGTCCTCTCTCTTCCTCTCATCTCTCTCACCTCTCTCTCTCTCTCTCTCTCTCTCTCTCTCTCTCTCTCTTGCCACTAAATTTATTACCCAATCCTCCAATGAAGGAAACCCGAGAGAGAGCGATCTTCATAAACACCCCCCACCTCTCTCTCTCTCTCTCCTCATCTCTCTCTCTCTCTCTCTCTCCTCTCAATCTCTCTGGTATAAATAATTAATTTTCCACTTTTCGTTTTTCGTGTAGTATACGTATTATGTGTTTCTGTATGTGTATGTAGTGTGTGTGTGAGAGAGAGAGAGAGAGAGAGAGAGAGAGAGAGAGAGAGAGAGAGAGAGAGAGAGATATTTACCAGTGGAATAGTATATTATGAAAGAGTACATCATGTCAAGCAGTTCCTTGTATCACCATTTCAGTTGGGGAAGAAATGCAATAAATAAATGAATGAATAAATAAATAATAGTTAAACGCCAGGAAGAAGTGATATTCTCATAAGCGAAGAGGGGGCGGGGTTAGGTGAGGGTCTATAAAAACAACGAAATTGCGGGACGGAATGTTTATAAGGAAGCCATTAGATATTCCTCCTCGGAAGGAGGACCTCATCATGTTCCCTTATTACGTCCTAGGGGGTTGGGGGGGGGGGGGGGGGGGGGGGGGGGTTTTGGGGGGGGGGGGGGGGGGGGTGGGGTTTAGGGGGTATTGCTTTGAAAATTTACCTTATTGCCAATCGCAACGACTTTTACAGAGCCTTACAGCGAAAACACCCCTCTTTGTAACCCTGGATTCCTCCTCTCCTTCCTCCACTTCCGTGTATAATTCCCCCGTTCTTTTCTCTTTTGGGGCAACTTCGCGTCCCTGAGAAATTCGAGCGCTTTCCGGTTCCTCTCGAGCCTGACCTTAATTTACAGGCCGGTCTCAATGACGTGGAAAGTAAAGAGGGCAAATTTCGAGAATTCATGTGCAGTCCTTTCCCTCCTCTCCTCTCTCTCTCTCTCATCTCTCTCTCTCTCTCTCTCTCTCTCTCTCTCTCTCTCTCACCTGAGAAATGTGAGGTGGAATGTTGTAGCGTTTTTTTTCTTGTTTGTGGATTGAAGGTTTTATTGGGGGGGGGGGGGGGGGCGTCGAAGTATTTCATTCAGTCATGATTAAATTACAATCTAGAAGAGGAAAAGCTGGACCATTTCACCCATTTC
>NC_087204.1:19220241-19233961 GCF_015104395.2 Macrobrachium nipponense | reverse complement strand
AAATGGAAATCTTGAATTGCAAAGTCTGGTGCAGAGTAATTTTATCTTATTTTTATTGTTTTTTCTAGAATGAATTCTAACCAAATTAACTCTGTTATCGCTTTATATTTGTGATGGTAATTTTATTACGCTTTATTCACACCCATTCCATTCGCCCACTCGTCACAGAACGCCCCCAACAATCGAATAAAAAAACACCTCACAGATGCGTCGGCCCCATCCATCAGCCGAATCAGGGGAAGTGTCAACAGTTGGGAGCTGGTTGACAAAATTGGTCTAATGTCTTCAGAACTTCAATAATTGACTCTGGCGGGATGTTATCTCACGGTTTGAAATAAATAACTTTTGAACTCGTTTTCCCTTTCAATGTGGACGACTGACTGATGATGTCAAAAAAAGAAGTAATGTACCGTGAATTATAACTAGTAAACAATGCGCAGTCCGAGTTTTCCTACACTAGGTATGCGCATAATCAAGGCCACCGAAAATATGACCCGCGGCTTATAAAGAAAGTTTCAGCCACGGCCTATCCTACAGCGTTGCCATAAGCACGATCATGGCCAACTTAAACCTTAAAGGAAATAAAAAACTTATAAGGCTATATGACCCAAGCCCCTTGTCCTATAGTGTTGCTAGACGGACGATCTTAGCTAACTTAAACTTTAAAATAAAAAATACTGAGGCTAGAGGGCTGCAATTTAGTATGTTTGATGATTGGATGGGTGACCAACACACCAATTTGCAGCACTCTATCCTCTAGTATTGAAGATCTGATGGCGGACAGACAAAGCCATCTTAAAAATTTTCTTTTACATAAAACTGAAATGGAAATTATGATGAAATAAATATTGATGTTCGTGCTAAGATCCATCTGCAACATAGAATTAAAAGTCACGACTTTTCTAGTATAAAACTCTCCTTTAGATTCTATGATTAGTGGATAATCGACGCTTTCGTGAAAAAAGGCAACACAAACCAATGCATAGAGATTAAAGCATACCAGATAACAACAGCTGGTGTAACGAACATTATCGCTAGCTATAAGGTTTATCAAACTCAAAATAAAATGAATGCAAAATTTGAAACAGGAATCCTGTGTAGATACGATAAAGCGGCTTTCCTCACAAAAGTTAGCTTTACCAATAAATAAATAAAAAATCATCGTTGATTAATTACCAGATCCGGAGGCGAGCAAATGTTAATGGATAACGGAACACCAAGAGGATCAGAATGTTTCCGAAAACCTCATAAAATACTAATTATGATTTAAAAATTTCATAGATCCGCTTTCGTTGGGTGTCTGACATAATACTAAAAGTTCTTTGCATTTATTTTTTTGCTAATTTGTTTTATAAGTCGTTTTGTGAGCAAGCTAAGATAGTTTTTGAGTAACAACGGAGATCCGCCATTCTATGAACGTTGTTTATATACTACGTACACTTCCCTATGAAAAGAAAAAAATGTCTGACAATGATAAAAAACAAATATCAGAATTTTCTTTTAAACTTGATGCTTTCATTATGAAAAAAGTTGTAGATAAATATAAGCAACAAAATTAATATATTCATTTCTTACATGTTTTGGACTGTAAAGGTACTTTGTAATTTCGGTTAGGTTTGTGACGTGTGATATCCGATAATCCTGGATTATCTCTTAATTTTTACCCTTTTGACAATTAACCATCTGGTATTCTTGATCTTGTTTGTGCCTGAGACCTTTCTCTCCAATTGTACTTCATTAACCCTCCTTGACAATGTCTGAGTAAAGACGAAAGCGCTTGGTTTTCTGACTACCATTTTTCCTCTGGTATGCGCTTATTTATGAAGTCACGTGCATCTACAGTGTTTTTTAAGCATATATATATATATATATATATATATATATATATATATATATATATATATATATATATATATATATGGCTGGTAAAAAATGTTCTGTAACAACAGAATTCCATCTTATAAAAGGACCTCTTGGTATAAATACCACCTTTTCTGTAAACTTTTCTCATTTCATCTACCTTAAGAGGGAGACAGCAGTCTCTGAAATATAGTACTTTTTTCTCTATATTTTGGTGTTTTTATGGGCTCCTTTTATTAGATATATATATATATATATATATATATATATATATATATATATATATGTGTGTGTGTGTGTGTGTGTGTGTGTGTGTGTGTGTGTGTGTGTGTGTGTACTTATTTATTTATTTGAACAATACACCAACGACACACCAAGCAAACATAGACGAAGTTGTGACAGAAAAAAAAGAGAAAATACTATACCCTTTGAAAAGGCTGCCATGTATAATCTAGAACCAATATATATATGGATACCAAGACTATAATATAAATTAAGCCCAGGATCAGCTCTAGAAGTAACAACAATAGAGTCCTCTGACGAAAACCTCTGATGTCGAAATTGCATTGTCCTGAAGCAGAGTGAAAGGGGGTAACTGAAAGCGATAATTGGATCGAGGATTGGTTTCCCAAGTTCGATAAAAACGAGAAAAGCCAACTTAGGGTGGTGTTTCTGGCCAGTCTCAGAACGCGAGCTAACAGGGGCTTGAAAAGGAGAGAGCGAGAGGTTGATAACAATGGCAGTAAGGTTAAATCTGCTTTCAGACAAAAGGTAGTGCTGCCTAAGTCTATGGTTCCTGGAAGCCTACAAAACCCACAGGTAAGGGATATCTCTCAATCTTCCTGGAACAGGAATGAATGTAACGCCCTGAAGCGGCGAGTAATTGGTTTCGCGAGGAAGTGAATATTACATTTCTCACAGTATTTATTGAGTAACAGGTTTCGTGAAAAAATCAAGATCATATTTCTCACAGTATTTATTGATTAACGGGAATCACGAAGAAATCTGATCATATTTCTCACAGTATTTATTGATTAACGGGTTTCGCGAAGAAATCAAGATCATATTTCTCACAGCATTTATTGATTAACGGGTTTCGCAAAGAAATCAAGATCATATTTCTCACAGTATTTATTGATTCACGGGTTTCGCGAAGAAATCATATTTCTCACAGTATTGACTGATTAATGAATCTAATAACAACAAAGACAGTCGTCATGGAATGGAATATAGTGTTTAGGTTAACGGCCAAGCACTGGGACTTATGAGGTCACTCAGAGCTGGAATGCAAATTAAGAGTAGGTAGGTTAGAAAGGTGTTAGCAAGATGGAAGAAAGATAATATCAATGGAAGTACAGTAAAAGGAATGGCAGGGGTTGCAGCTAGGGACCGAAGGGACGCTGCAAAGAACCTTTAGTGATGCCTACAGTACACCACGTGAGGTGCACTGACGGCACTAACCCCTTAGGGGAACAGTCGTTTGAAGCTAATGGATTGGAAAACTATTTTCACCAATATATCAACATTTATTTCATAAGAAAAGGGTGCCACTGATCAACAACAACAACAATGACGAAAACTGCCATGAGATTAATCATATTTGCGCTGGAATATTGCTGCAATTAAACCCAAAGCGATTAGTTTTATGCCTCTGGAAAGAGGCTTGTATTCGAGGGTGAGCAAATGGGGTGTTCACTGGACCATTTCTAATGGAACCTTTTAGCCTTAAATAGAAACCACTTCGAATTTCGAACATTTCTGGATTCTTCAATTTGCGTATCTGAATAAGATGAGGGATGGATAGATGAATACATAGACATATTTGAAAATTCATGGTGAGACTGCAGTGCAAACTCTTTGAGTGATGACAGCAGAAATACAAAATTTTAATTTATTGTATATGTTACTTTTTACTGTTATTTTTTAGTTATCCACTTTTAGAACTGAACTGAACTGAATATGGAATTTAGGCCAAAGGCCAGGCACTTAAAAAAAGAAACTGACAGTGAACAGGTGTAGCAGGAGGAAAGCCTCAAAGCAGTTGCACTATGAATCAATTGTTAGAAGTGGGTGGGAAGTAAGATGGAAGAGATAATATGAAAGGAGGTACAGTAAAAGGAACGAAAGGGGTTGCAACTGTGGGTACAACCCCCCTACGGGAAATTTTTTTTTAACTTTTATTTCAACCATTTTATCTTTAAACCTATCACGATCACCATCGACATTTTGGAAGCTAACCCTATATTCATTTCTCGGTGTTATCAAGAGTAATGTAGTAATGATGCACCACCAGAAAAAAAATTTTTTCAGATGAAATGCCTCTCCATCGGCATCGCAGAGTAAGATAAACGACCACATTAATACTGCGTGCAGGATTTCCTGGAAACATTCATTACGCCAGAAGCCGACGCAAAGATCTGGTTGTCAGTAGCCGATCTTACTGGAAACCTGGAAGGTTAAGTCTTGACGTCTTCACTCCTCGGCATTATTTCATTTCCATGTCTATCTCCGTCAGCTTTTTTTTTTTTTTTTTTTTTTTTGCAAGCATTTTCCTCCCTGCAAGCGGTGGCATAACTCAAATGGAGGAGGCGGAGGGGAGGGGCCATCACACCCGGGGGAACTCTGGCATCTTTTGAGCAGGTCTGGTCTGGTATTATACTAGATTTTCTCGCGTATTTCGTCTGATCGGAAGCTTATCTGAGTTAAAAATAATCGCAAACTATCTAAGATGAAATATGAGTCAGCTCAGACTGTCAAACCTCCCGATATTATCAAATAGCGCCTGAAACTGCTAATCAGCTGGACTTTGACGGTGAACAGCAAGATGGAAGATAGGTAATATGAAAGGAGGCCAGGCCCCCCAGTTAAAGGAACGAAAGGGGTTGCAGCTAGGGGCCGAAGGGATGTTTCAAAGCACCTCAAGTAATGCTTGCAGTGCACCGCATGTGGTGCACTGGCGGCACTACCCCCTTACGGGGGAAGATGTGTTTTGAGGAGGATTCGGGAGTATCGGTTCAATAAGTGGAATTCATTTTCACAGGTTAAAGACTTTTCTCTCTCTTTTCCTTCTTTTCCCTTTCCCTTTCTCTCTTTCTCTTTTCCCCTTCATAGACAAATATATGAAACTTTGTTCTTTTCGAACTGATGTATGATTGCTCTAAACTTCCCCCCACGGGATTAAACCCAGGTTTTATGGATAGTGAAGCGAAGTCGTTAACAGTGAGGTACATCTGTCAAATATCTTGCAAACCAATTTTATGGATTTACTTCCTACCGACCTGATTTCTCTCTCTCTCTCTCTCTCTCTCCTCTCTCTCTCTCTCTCTCTCTCTCTCTCTCACTAAAATGACTCTGTTTTGAATCTTATTCTGCAATATTTTTAAAACCAGAACGTTGGAAATAGTGCGAGCATAAATCACCTACATACTTGTGCATGCGCATACATGAATGCACAAATGCACGCACATATATATGCAGTTAGAAGCAATCTGAGACGAGTATGTAAGCAGTCTGTGTTGTGTGTGTGTGTGTGTGTGTGTATATATATATATATATATATATATATATATATATATATATATATATAAAACCAGCCAGTGAGCAAAACGCCTGTATGTATACAAACTTCAATACAATATCAGAATTCAGAAACCACATCTTTTTATAAGGTGTAGTTTTATTGATAATCTTATTGAGAGAGAGAGAGAGAGAGAGAGAGAGAGAGAGAGAGAGAGAGAGAGAGAGTACTCGGATCCAGACTCGAGGAAACGACGAAAAAAAAGGCGTTATCCGACCTTTATACTTACTCGGGACGCGTGCAAGATTTTCCCATCACGCATAAGTTGTTAACATTATACTCGTACTTTTAACGTAAATCAAAACGTGCTAAAATCTACAGATAAATAGAGTATTGTTTTCACCAACGAAAATTGAAATAAATATGTTTATATATTTTTAGAAATAATTGTTCTATAATATTTAAGATGCAATTTTTTTACATTTTCATTCTAATAAATAAATCATAAAATCCTATCCTAAAATTCCTGTATCTTTAATTAAAAACCAAAACGCGTTTTTCGGAGCCTTATATGCTCTTCAATAGACCTTTCCTACCAAATAAACCAAAATAACAACAACAACCTCAACAACAACAACAAAGTAGTTCATGGGCTTACTACCCGAGTAAGCGAAAACTCAGCTACCCTCTTATCTTTACGACTGTCTGTCGACATAAAAAAAAAAAAATCTCACCGTTTTCTTGTGACATTTTCTTCGGTAAGACACAAAGAATATATAGCAAGCTACGAATTCTGAAATATTTCTTCCTAAATAAATTTCCATTTCTATAGAGAACCGGATAAGCTCACGAGGAACTGCTACGTCATCGCCAGCGAAAGACGTTTTTTTTTTCCTATTACTTACTACCTCGTAAATTCCAAGTCGGGTTGCGTCAGTAAGACGAGAAATATGCCAAACGGAAAACGTCGAATGACGTTTGTGGGGTTCCAGGAAAACTTGAGCCATAATAGTCAAAAGACCAGTAGGGACTAACTTACGGGAAGGGCTACGGTTGTTAGGGGATAGGATATACAACCTTCAGAAAAAGGCTACAGGAGTGTTGGTAGTCCGGCAGTCTCTTGTAGGATGGGAATGTGATAATGAATATCGTGCAAGTAGCAGCCTCTGCCGCTTGATTTGCTAGTTTTGCAGTTTCTCATCAAGTGGGAATCTTGCAATATATGTTGTGCAAGTGTTTGTTGCATCGATGGTCCAAAACGCTTTAGGCCAGTTGCTACCTCTTATCCACCTGGGTCTTATGCAGTTTGTACATAGGGAAACTTATATCACATCTATATCTGAATTCATTCCACGTATTTGTAGCAAGTTGCTACCTCTTATCCCGACCAGGGAACCATGAAGTTTATACAAAGGCAAACTTGTCTCAAAACTCTATTTAAATTACTTCCGTGCTCATGGTGAGGACGGCCACATACCATTAACTATCTTAAGATGTAGAAGGCGGCAAAATGAATAGGGTTTTACCATTAGCGAAGCTCATTTACAGTATACTTATATGTAAGTGATTACATAATAAAAATATGGAATGTTATTCCATATATATAAAAAACTAAAACTAAAGAGGTCAACCAGATTGCTTGCAGGAATGTGATCAGACCAGAGACGATAAAAATGACGTATACAATAAAGTAGGCTAAGTTGACATGCCGTCACCTGTGGTCATTCATTTGTTTTGAAACATTAGTCCAAGCTTCCTGCTGGAGACAACTACCACGACCTATAATTCAAACAGCCTACGTGATTAGTAATGTGTCTCATTTGTATGTATGTTCATATGTTCGAGCTACTGTCTGCTTCCTTTATGACTTGTAACCGAGATGGTAGTCAGAAGAGAGTGGAATTAGCCATCATCGTTGGCAAAAGCGATCAAGCCATCGTCATTGGCAGACCTGTACAACCCTGTCTGATATTCCTCATGTAATCTCAGAAGAATAGATGTATTTTTTATACTTCGTGTTTTGTCTACTAGAACCTCACATCAGAGAGATATCATCATGAGTTAAAACACATCGTCGTCCATAACCACTTCGTAAGTTATCAGCAAACCCCAAGACACTCCAATGAGTATGGAAGTGCATAACCAACCGACTTAGCGTAAGATTATCGCAAGTCTAACATTACCTCATAGGGCGCCTTATTATACAAGGCAACAGCCCTAATATTGGTGGCAGACTACTACAAGAACTCTACAACGTCTTCCGAAGAAAAACCAGAATAATGAATAATTTATCATATCAGAAGTCAACGACGACGAAAGCAACAGATTCTTCAAGCAACTTAGTATCATCGTTTAGTGAGCGACTTCAGAAAACAACAAGAACTCTTCAACGTCTTCCGAAGAATAACGAATAATGTATCATATCAGAAATCAACGACGACAAAAGCAAGAAGATTCTTCAAGCAACTTAGAAATCATCGTTTAGTGAGCGACTTCAGAAAACAACAAGAACTCTTCAACGTCCATCCGAAGAATAACGAATAATGTATCATATCAGAAATTAACGACGACGAAAGCAAGAGATTCTTCAAGCAACTTAGAATCATCGTTTAGTGAGCAACTTCAGAAAACAACAAGAACTCTTCAACGTCTTCCGAAGAATAACGAATAATGTATCATATCAGAAATCAACGACGACGATAGCAAGAGATTCTTCAAGCAACTTAGTATCATCGTTTAGTGAGCGATTTCAGCAGTACATAACTTCAAGAAACAAACCGAACGCATCTTCAGCATCGATCTTCAAAGGACACGAATCATCCAAACAACGCGCACGGGGGAAACTCAAGCCAAAAAAACCAGGTCATCCGCTAAACAGAGAAGGAGGGCCAAGGGCACATCGTTATCGGAACACCGTGACTTCCCACAAAATCAAGCTAAGTACAATTTTTTATTCATTTGGAGTAACTGAGTGTTTCCTTTACAGGTCGAATTTTCGTTATTCCTGTGGCTGAAGTTACGAGACATTCTTAATCTTACTTTTTTACAGAAATTATCTACATCATTGAGATTTCGCTACTGCGAGTTTTTATCTTTGAGTTTCTGTTTCCAGAAGTTCTACTGAAATATCATAATCATATACTGTGTTAATTTTATCAGTTTGGGTGATTATTAATTATTTACGTAACAAATCATATTAAACAGTGAATATGCGTTTACGCAGTGGACGTCTGTATTTATACAGATGCATGGATAGGGTCGTTAGGCACAGTAGTGATAAGAAAACACACAAAAACAAGTGGAACACCCATACAAATCTAGATAAATTAGAGGTAACACTATTTCGGGTCAGGACAATAAAATGCTCCTGTGCAAGGTCCCGATCGCAGTTTTAGCCTTGAGTTTTTTTAGTTATATGCATAAAATATCGAACCTCAATGACTCAACTTAACTTTAAAAATACGGCTGGATTGCAAGGAATAACATGTCTGTAAAAAACATTCATTAGGCTAAATGCACTGACCAGGATCCCTCACTATTTCAAATTTTAGCAAAGAATGAAGTAAACAAACAGCAAGTACACGACAATGCAGTCGAAATAACTGTTTTAATAGTAATCACTCAATTCTTTATAGTTCAAGTCATTCATACGTTCGTTGCTTTATACGTAACCAACAACAGAATGCTAAAAACACACAATACGTTGCCGATGGTAATAAAGAGAAGAATCCTAATTATTATAAAGAGTAATAGGTAAACAGTAGCCCTAAAAAAATCGAAAACCAAACAAATCGTTGCTTAAGGCAAACTTGGTTACTGTGTCATCTAGTCAACGGTCAGGGTCAGTTAAATCTGCCGAGTGTTCAAAAGCATAGCACATTCCACACAATAAGCGACTCTGGCAAGCGGGGAAAAGCGATGTTGGATCACTCATGCCAATACCTTTTTGAAATTTAAAAAAGGAATTTTCCTTATTTTGAATCACACAACCGTATCAAGTAATAGAGCAGGTTCTCGTAATTTTAATATATTAAGTTATTATAAATACTGTGGATTAAGCCGACAGTACGCGCCGTAAAAATTAGAATATCTTGTTTTATTCCTTTAGTACACGTAATATCCTGTATTTACGGACTCACTGTCTGTTGTTCGAATTTCCCTATTGAGAAGTCCGGATAAGTGAGCACTTATACAGATACCTCTAGTAGTTTATCAAAACAACATCGATCTGTATCTAGCGTAATTGTAAGATATCCATCTATGTGTATACAAAACATTACCTTACCTCCTGTCAATAAGGCGCGTTTATCAAAGGAAAAGTCTATAAACCTTCAAACATATTAAAATCCGTTTTGAACAAAAAGAGACAGTTAATCAAATAATAACTTGTATAGAGGAACCAATCATTTGTCTCATAAATCGTGATATTGTTCAACGACCCAACACAATTCTCCCACAACCGCAGTCACAGTTTGCACGCAAAATCTCAAGACGCATGCACCCTCGAATGTCTTAGTGCGTGTAAAAAGACTTTGTTGGGATCTGAAATTTTAATCCTTCCCAACACTCTGAAATAACGATTTCCGCGAACAATGCCCTATACACGGTTGACTCGCAGCAACAAGTTAACACAAAACCTATAAATATAAATATCGCATTTTTTTATTGTTGCTAATTTTTAATCACGCCCAACCAGTCGTAGATGAATCTCTTATACTCTATCTAAAGTAATATCCGTAAAGTCATTCAAGCAGAGGAGATTCAGCAGAAATTTTTTTTTTATCTTTTATCTGAATACCAGGAAGTTTCTCCACTAGCGAGTGATCTCTGGGGACAAACGGATGTCATTGAAAACATAAACCTTAGAAGTACATTCACATAAACTAGAGCTAGTGCTACAGAGACAAAGACAAATAATCTCAGAGTAAAATATCTAAATGTGAGTTTTTAAAAACCGAACATGTTTATCTAGGTTTTATGTGTCTAGTCAAGGTCTTAAAGTAGTCCATGGTAAGGTGTCGGCTATTCATAACTTCCGGTACCTATTAACATAAAAAGGGGATACAGCACTTTTGCGCTGTAGTGGGTATTACAATCGTATGTAAATATGTAACTCTTCTTACGAAGAAGGGCATAGATTTATTATGGTCTGAAAAGCATCAACAGGCGTTCGATATCTTAAAAGCGGAACAATGCAGCTCACCTAACTTAAAAAGTCCCGGATTTAAGTAAGGAATTTTTTTTTTTTTTATAGAAACAGACGCCTCAGACCTAGGGGTAAGAGGGGTACTACTTCAGCAATATGATAAATAGTTCTTTTCTATAGCTTTTTATTCATGTAAACTAAAATCCTCTGAAAGTAAATAGGCAGTAATAGTCAAGGAAGGGCTAGGTATCGTTAACTTACTAGTACATTTTAAGTTCATAATCTGCGGCTATCCTGTTAAAGTCCTTACTGACCATTAGTCCCTTACCGAGTTTTTCAAAGGCTTTAATCACAGTCCCAAAGGAACTCGGCGGCATATGATCATTCAGGTCTTTGGAGCCAAGATACGATATCTACCTGGGAAAGCAAATATCATAGCTGACGCATTATCCCGCAAACCTGCACCATACTGCAAAGAACCATTAATTGGACTAAAAGATATAGAAACATCCGTGCCTATTGTTAAAACCGTATCTAAACAAGAAAATTCATTAACCCAAGAGATCATGAACATTGAATACCTGGGTTGGAGCGCAGAACTGTTACAAATTGAACAAAGCAAGAGTCAACAGCAATAAACAAAACAATAAATACTTCGAACAGAAACAGGGTCAGCAGCTAAGCAAAACAATAAACACTTCGAACGGAAACACAGGGTCAGCAGTGAAGCAAAAACAATAACACTTCGAACGGAAACCTAAAGCAAAAGTATATTTAAAGTATGTGTATCAGAATTATGTAATCAAATGTAATATTATATGTAAGTCCGTGACGAGGAAAACCCAAAGAACACAGCAGGTGACTAACGACCAGGTAGAAGTAATCTCTTTCATACCAATCGTCCTAAACTGGTTGCATTCCGTCATCCAGGGTTCTCTATTATGTCTCAGAAAGCCAAATCACTATTTTACTGGCCTACAATGCTTACAGATATAAAAAGCACATAACTAATTGTAACACGTGTCATGAAAACATGGGACACACTAATACACCTGTCAGTTTAAGGGCATATCACGTGCCAAATCAATCCTTGAAAGAATATACGTAGAATTATTAACAGAATTACGAGTCTGACAGGGGAAATAAACACTTTTTAGTGTTAATAGTTCCCTCGACACATTATATAGAATTAATAGCACTAAAAACAAACACTGCAATAGAGTGCGCTAGGAATATTTATGAGTGCTAAATCAGTAAACATGGAATTCAACACATAATAATCTCTGACTCGGGTGGTGTAAATCAATAATAATCTCCTTAACTCGTTGTGTGAATTCGTTTCCATTAAGAAAACCAATACTATATTTTATCACCCAGAGTCAATCGGTTTGGTAGAACACATCGTCATCATAACCACTTCGTAAGTTATCAGCAAACCCCAAGACATTCCAATGAGTATGGAAGTGCATAACCAACCGACTTAGCGTAAGATTATCGCAAGTCTAACATTACCTCATAGGGCACCTTATTATACAAGGCAACAGCCCTAATATATATACATACGCCTTGTGTTTAATGGCGTTTCCAGCAATCCCAACGGAACCGTAATTAGCTTCTTATTATGTGGAATATAATTAAAACATCCATATACAAGAATGTATTGCTATAGTATTTAGAATTCAAAAGGAAGTAATAAGATCATTCACTTACGCCTGCTGTGATCGTTAGCTATCTCAGAAGTCACAAGAACTTGTAAAGAATAGTATTTCCATTTAGACAAATGTTAAGAAGGTAAATTAACACCAAGAAAGACTGTAACTTCATAATCATAATAAAATATAAAGTTGGGCAACAATTCAGGAACACTGGTGAATGAATGACAATCGTACACTTGGGTGATGCAAATACCGGTTCAGTTTTAGTGTTTGTCGATTTGGGCTAAATTCAGTGAATTGAATTCCTTCCAGTGACTGCCTCGGACAAAAAGTCCTGACCCAGTTTGGCCTCGTGTTGTTAATCATTCTCGTATAACTTTTACTCGCGCGTTTCAGATCACAGTACTCCCTAATTATAGTTACGAGGGCGATGTTGTTATTCGCCACGACAAAATAATTAACCGAACTGAGTGGGTCAACCTGCAAAACACCATAAGCGTTCGCAGTGAATCGAACTACTTTAGCGATAACACATAGTACAATGAGCACTTATAGCGTCTCTCATTATCATTATGTTTGACATTACTTTAAATGTTTAATTTTTTATGGGAGGCAATAATTGCCCCCTCATCAATTTATGAATAAACAAATAAAGAGGATGTTGTTCGAGGGTGAATTAGAACGACACGCTAATAATAATAATAATAATAAATAATATAATAATAATAATAATATAATAATAACAGCGCAGGAATAGTGGAATGGACGAAGGCAGAACTCCGCGAGCCATAGATCATGAAAACCAGGAAACAAATGACAATACACAAACGCACTACCCCAACCCGAGCAGCAAAATACGGACAGGACCTATACATAACACGAAAGGAAGGAGGAGAGGACTACTAAGATAGTAGGGACTGCGTCAACATCGAAAACAGAGCACTGGGGCAATATCTGAAAACCATGAAGACGAGTGGCTAAAGAGTGCATGGGAAGAGGACTAATAAAAGTAGATGAAGACCCAGAAATACAGAGACAGGAGAAAGACAGAAAGAACAGAGGACTGGCACAACAAACCAATGCACGGACAATACATGAGACAGACAAAAGAACTAGCCAGCGATGACAATTGGCAATGGCTACAGAGGGGAGAGCTAAAGAAGGAAACTGAAGGAATGATAACTGCGGCACAAGATCAGGCCCTAAGAACCAGATATGTTTCAAAGTACGATAGACGGAAATAACATCCTCTCCCATATGTAGGAAGTGCAATACGAAAAAATGAAACCATAAACCACATAGCAAGTGAATGCAGGCACTTGCACAGAACCAGTACAAAAAGAGGCATGATTCAGTGGCAAAAGCCCTCCACTGGAGCCGTGGCAAGAAACATCAGCTACCTTGCAGTAATAAGTGGTACGAGCACCAACCTGAAGGAGTGATAGAAAACGATCAGGCAAAGATCCTCTGGGACTATGGTATCAGAACGGATAGGGTGATACGTGCAAACAGACCAGACGTGACGTTGATTGGACAAAGTCA
>NC_087204.1:19190241-19215241 GCF_015104395.2 Macrobrachium nipponense | reverse complement strand
GTTGCATCCACGGAGTCGAAAGCACGCTGCAGAGAACGTAAGTAATGCTTACAGTGCACCGTAGAGAAGCAGTGATGCACAGCCACATTTGCGACGTAAATCTGATTAAAACCGTTGAACAATCAATCAGGCAATATATACCGTTTGCAGCGATCAATATTTGATTTTTATTTGACACGATGTTCATCTGCTTTCTTTTAGATATATCAAGATATACATAGCAGCTCTTCTATTATAACAATAATTTCGAGTTATCTCATTCCTTGACTTACGACCAGTCTCAACCATAAAATAAATGTTCATTTATGACTTCTACATCTGACTGGTTGTCAACGCAGAAAAATGTGAAAGAAAAACAAGGGGTGATACGATTCGCTAACGAATATTAAAATAAATACGCTGTATTTTATCAGAAATAATTTTTCTGTAAAGTTTAACATGCACGTTATTTATTTTTTACATTTTCATTCTGATAAATCGTAAATATCCTATCTTAAAATTCCTGTGTCTTTAACTCAACGCGAAGCACCTTTTTCAGACATTTTTAGAATTCTCCATAGGGCCTTCCTACCTCCCCACCCCCGCCCAGACGAACAACAACAACGGAGATTACCGTCCTTCACTAATGACCTCCTCAGCAGGAAGAAAATGTACAGGATACTGAGCGGGACGGAAAGGCTGAAGGAAGCAATTAGCAGGTGGAGAGTGGAAAGTCCTTCGTCATAAGGATCCGCTGGATTATCCCAGGAAATTATCAGGCGGTAAATACGCCTCGTGCTAATAATATGCCCTGAGAGAGAGAGAGAGAGAGAGAGAGAGAGAGAAAGTTATTGTATGCTACATTTACCTAAAACATGAACACACGAATAGTTTCAGTCAGTTAGGACACGGGGAAAAAACCATCTCATAAAAAAAAGATAATACTAAATAATATTATGATTTATTTACAAAATATAAACAAGAACTACCTCCCAGCAATAAAAACGAGTGCAAGATGCAAGTTGAACAAATGCAAAAACAGCAACATCCTGGTTTCCCAACTCCAACGAGGGGTTAAAAAAAATGGTCTAATAGGAAGCTACGTCTGTTCCTAAAAAAGCAGTTGGTCTCATCTCTCTCTCCTTCTTCTCTCTCTTCTCTCTCTCTATCCTCTCTTCTCTCTCTCTCATTTTATTCTTCACGCAATGTAAATTTCCCAGGAGAAAAATACGTAAGTAAGTCTGGATGGAGAAGCAACGGAAAAAATATGAAGAAACTTGGAAGATGAAACGACCAAGAGGAAGAAGGAATTGGGAGAGGTGCTTTTGCAAAAAGGTGGATATTTTGCAGGAGAGAAAACTTCTTTTAAAATTACATGTATATATATATATATATATATATATATATATATATATATATATATATATATATATATATATATTATACACGAGTCATCAGATAATCTCACAAAATTTAACTCTTTCATAGTTGGTAAACTAAACAGTAACATTAGACATAAAAATACATGATTTTTTAAACAAATTATTATATCTATATTTGTATTATTGTTTTTTATTCCTTTGCTTCTTGAAATTGTCCATAGTCCTTTTCGGCAGAGGTTTTGACTTCAGGGATGGTTTAGGTTAAAAAATAATGGGGTTTTCCATACCGTGGAAGTTCAAATATCACGAAATATATTAACTACTCTGACCTGTATAGTTGACAGAAAAAGATGACTACCAAAATTAGAACCTATCAATAAGGTTTATATCTAGTTACCAGAGTAAGCATATTATTATCTTTAATAATATCTAAAACTCAAAATGTATATGTCCTACTAATTCCCCTTAAGTCCTACCAGTCGTAAGCTTTATGGTAAACATAAAGCTCGAGACTGAACCTGTGTAATACATACATCTAAGTTCTGGTAATCGTATCAATGAAAGTAATGTACTTTATTCTCCTACCTTAAAAAAAACACCGCAGGAAAAAACTCCATTACAATATTATACACAAAATTCCAGAACAGCATGGAATTCTTTCCGCGCGGAATATCGAGTAAGCCAAACAATATATTCAAGGTCTTCCCTGGAATATTGAAGGTCTTCCCTGGATGAGCGGAGATGAATATCAATGAGGTAAATATGCAATTTTTCCAAAGATGAGTTCCATACGGCGGCTGCAATTGAGGTCTCTCATCTATATCACAAATATTCATGAGACTCTCTCGTGGCAGGTGAGGTTCAATGGACTCGAGGGAAAAAGAGTATATTAGGTATTTGCTCGTGAAATGAACGAGAAAGACGAAGCAAAGAGGCTGTATGTCATCAGCTGGTTTTCCTTTTCAGAGATGATGCTCATTCAAAATTTTAACTGGACAGTACCATCGTATTCCTCGATAAAAAGAAATCCTACCGAATAATGTTTGATGTCACGACATATCTTGAAAACTGCATGTGTTTTTCGTTTGATTACAGCCGTCCAGGGACTGCGTGGTCTTGGGAAAAAGCTAAAAATACGAAAAATACGGTGGACTTAACCACGGTCTTAAATACATCGTGAACTCATAAGTTACCGAACTTTTAAGTTAAGTATCTATTAGTTTAACCAGACCACTGAGCTGATTAACAGCTCTCCTAGGGCTGGCCCGAAGGATTAGATTTTTATTTACCTGGCTAGGAACCAATTGGTTACTTAGCAACGGTACCTACAGCTTATTGTGGGATCCGAACCACATTCTATTTATGAATTTCTAATTACCAGAAATAAATTCCTCTGGTTCCGCATTGCCGGCAGCAGGGAACGAACTCGGGCTACCAGCTGTATGTTTAAAGGTCTTCCTTTGTACGTGGATTATATACGGTTTTCTGTCTAGGTATACTGGCTCAGCAATTGAGAATAAAAGCGAATCATCGAAATAGGAAATACGGAACTGGGGCGATGAAAAGGGTACAATTTTGCTGATCACTTAAACGTGAATAAACGGTTTTAATAATGACAGATATCGGATAATGAATAAAATTATTTTCATCTAGATGCTGCCCTTATGAACTTCAGGCACTCGTCAAGCACCGTGTTAAATGAGAGCGGCATATGATTATAAATGCATTGTGAAAACAAGGTGTGATCCGATCTCCAGCTTACTCAGGGCGCGTGATAAAATCTACGGTCAAATAACGTGTTGTTTCACCAACGAAAACTAAAATAACGTGTAATAATCATTAATTAGTAATAACAATATTTTCAACAATTAATAATAAATATAAGAAAGAACTGTAAATACATTAATAACGTGTAACAATGATTATTTAGCAATAACCTAAATCATAACAATTAATAAATATAAGTAAGTACTGTAAATACACACAAAACAATAAACGACTCTTCTTTGACCCCAGAGACGGCCTTACAAAATATAAGAGCATTGAACAACCACAGAAATTGTAAACGTCGAAGAAATTTATAACTTATGAAAACAATAATCGAGTATTCGCACAGAGCCCAAGTAGAGTCGATTGTCCTCTCTCTCTCTCTCTCTCTCTCTCTCTCTCTGTTTGCTTTCCTCTGTACTGAATTCTACCTACCAATCGCGAATGAATTCATCATCGTATATGGAGTACATTTCAATAACATAATTTTCTCTGAATCTTCATAGAGATATCCATTGCACGAAAAATTCCGCAACATTTTCGTGTCTCAACATCTAAGCTCAGGAAAATGTCCAGATTGGCAACTCTATCTCGAAAGGACCTGGATGGCGAAGCTTCCATTTTGGTTTCCTGGAAATTTCTCTTGGGATGATTTTCTGAGTCAACACTCCAGAGATTCTCTGGAAAGACTCAAAGGAGCTTTCCAGGTCAAGATCGGCCCCCCCCCCCCCCACCCCCCCACCCCCCCCCCCCCACCCCCCCCTCCACCCCTATCTCTCTTCACTCTGGAAGAGAAGGACTTTCATATCATGGCGATAGACTTCTTTACCATAGAGGAACACCAATTCCACATAATGCTTGCTACGTGAGTATGGAAGGTACTCTACTCGAATTGCATGCAACTGACCGAAGCCCTGGGACCTATGAGGTCATTCAGCGCTGGAAAGGAAATTGAGAGTAGGTACGTTTGAAAGGTGTAACGTTTCTCTCGTACGTTATGATTCCCAATCTCGGTAGGCTTTTGATAAAAACGTTTAATTCCAATCAAGACAATTTATGGCAATGATTTTGATTTGGAAATCCAGGTTAAAAAAGGAAAAAAAACCCGGAAAATAGTCTATTCCTAAATTTTTTAGAATTTATAAATAGTCGGCTCTTAAAATTTTAAGAATTTTTTAAACAGAAATTCTAGATATTTTAACAATTCTCTAACAGAAATTCTTGATATTTGGATTTTTTTTTCATACTGATTATTGTATCTCGTCTACGTGCGTGTACTCGTCTTTGTTTTTTTTTTTCCTTAACAATCAATCTTACAGAAATAAATCTCCCGAAAAGTTCATTTCATAATTACAAAAATCCGGCACCCCTAATATTAATACAGCAAGCATGATAATTCAACAGTAGAATAAGTTGTACAGACACAGATTGGCATTACCGGCGAGTCAGCACGAATGAGATTGATTTGCTGAATCGCTAAAAGACAGATGATAGATAGAGAGAGAGAACGGAGGGCGGGTGGATAGCGCGTTAGAAATCTTATACATAACCATGAATAAAACTACCAGAGAATGAAAAAAGTATTAAAAGTTATACACATCAAGTAACTGGAAAATGAGGATCAAGGAGAGAGAGAGAGAGAGAGAGAGAGAGAGAGAGAGAGGCTAGAAACTTTTACACATAAGCAAGCATAAAAACTACCAGAATGAAAGAGAGAGAGAGAGAGAGGCTAGAAACTTTATACATAAGCAAGCATAAAACTACCAGAGTGAAAAATTATTAAAAGTGCGTGCAACACATTTACGAAGTTCATATTACTGCGAACTTAAATTCAGCTCGCAACACATTATACCCATTAGGTGGTAATGAAACCAATACCTAGAAAGCATAACTTGTCCGGTTGGCGGTTCAGTGCAGAGACCTATATAAGTTTATTTGGTGGTGGGCTTAATTGTGCCATTAAGTGTGGACGAAAGCCTTGCCATGTGTTAATTTTGTGGGCTCGTGTTAATGTTCATAGCCACCGACTCTACTGGTCTATATAGATAGTAGTTACCGTCTTTGCTTCTACTTGTGGTTTAATAATACTGGTGTTGCTGTAACGACACTAAAACAGGGCGAACATTCAACTTTTAATTTTGCGCAAAGCATAATCATGAATCGTCTGTGAGTTAAAACAGAAGTTCTGTATTATATATATATATATTATATATATATATATATATATATATATATATATATATATATATATATATATATATGCGTACAAACATTTATGTCTATATATATATATATATATTATATATATATATATATATATATATATATATAAACATGGGAATTGTTTCACAGAAATAAATATAACTCACTAGAATATATATATATATATATTATATATATATATATATATATATATATATATATTCACTTTCTTCTTTAAAATTAAATAAACATAAAACATACAAAAGGCAATGATCCCTTCATAAATGATAAACAAATATTAAATAACCGCAAAGGAATCACTTACGTAGGACCCCTGGCTGCTGCTACTCCTGCAGGATATGAGATAGGAATTCCTGAGAGGCGACTAAACTCCACTTTCCTGAAAAGAAATTGGTCCTTAAAACGTGATAGACTCGGGAGAATCTGCGTTGCTCACGGGTATAAGGATGTGGTCTTGCCCTTATATTTTTATATCATTCTTAAAACCTCTGTTATCCCGGATATATCAGTAACACAACTGCCAATGTTGAGTGAATTGATATGGGTGGTATGGTGGCTAGCGACTTGGTATGCTCTCAGATGTCGCGGGGTCTGGGGGGCGGGGGGGGTGGGTCGGGGGGGGTTGGGGTGGAGGTGTTCACGCGTCCCTTAGGCGACGTAAAATCACTGGCTCGCTATCATGATCAGTTAGTGCTGCAGTGTGGGGTCACCAGTGGAAGGTTGAAGCCAGCAATCTCTGGAATCTTAAAGACTTCCCTTTGGTATGTTTGTTCCACGAGAATAGGTTTCATCTATTGAAATAATAACAATAATAATAATGTTTCTTAAGGGTCCACAATAATACAAAGTGTAAAAAGTCCGTGTATAATTTTGAAGACTTTACAGAAAGCTTTCGAACCAGGGAAGGGTTCGAAAGCTTTCTGTAAAGTCTTCAAAATTATACACGGACTTTTTACACTTTGTATTATTGTGGACCCTTTAGAACATTATTATTGTTATTATTTCAATAGATGAAATAATAAATATAGAGTTTTTCAATAATAATAATAATAATAATAATAATAATAATAATAATAATAATAATAATAATAATAATAATAATAAATTGTTTTTAAAGGCGTACTAGTAATTTGTAATAGGAAATTTTTATTACAGGTGAAATGACATTTGCTAATTAAATGAGACTACGTCTGTGCCTGTACGCTGTGGAGTATTTTACCTGACAGAAAGAAAGGCAATTACAGAAAGTTCACTAACAATACCAACATAAAAAAAAAGAAAAAAATCAGTAATGAATTCCTGTAAGAAATTTGAAATAACAAGCCTCTCTTGTTATTAGCCTGAGAATTATAACGAGATAACATGATTGCCTTCTGTGCCCAGGTAAAAGAGGAAAGTAAGACGCTTGGGACACTAATTTACTTTCTTTTTTCCTCTCTCTTTTTTTTTATTAAAGCATCTACTACTAACCTTGAGAATGTTCTTGGTTCCTCCCGTTTATTTTGAAAGGAAAAAAGAATAATAAAAATATAAATAAAGAAATTAAAATAAAAGTAATAAAGAGTAAAATAAAAATTGAATAAACTGATAAAATATGTAATAATAATAACAAAAATTGAAAATACAAATTAAAAAATATAAAAAAAATAAAAGTGATAACGTATAAATAAAAAAAATAATGAGTTTTTTCATTAAGATAACAAAATAAAGACCTTTTCAATTAACGATTTTTGTATTCTATTTTTTTTTTTTTTTGTAAGGAGAACCTCTTGTAGATATGTACGATTCAGTAATTCTCTTATCTTAGCGATGACTATAACTAAAGATTCTATTTCCTTCCCATAATTATCAAAATTTAATGTCAAGAAAAGTAGGTGATTTAAAGCATTTAGTCAAAACAAAAATCAATAATTAATAAACAAGAGAGAGAGGCGGGGAGGGATAAGGGGTTGGGGGTTCGGGGTGGGGGGTGTTGGGGTAGGGGTTTTATACATAAAACCATTTCGTCAAAAGAAAAATTAATAGATACAAAAACGAGAGAGAGAGAGAGAGAGAGAGAGAGAGAGAGAGAGAGAGAGAGAGAGAGGGGGGGGGGAGGGGGGGGGGGCGTAGGGGAGTGGAGGTGGGGGGTTTTGGGAGTAGGGGTTTTATGGATAAAACCATTTGGACATAAGAAAAAAATAAATAAAAAAAACGAGAGAGAGAGGGCGGGTGGGGGTCGGGGTAGGTTTGGGGGTGCTGGGAGTAGGAGCTTTATACATAAAAGCATTTGGACAAAAGACAAAAAGAAATCAATAAAATGAGAGAGGGGGGGAGAGAGGGGTAGGGGGTGGGGTGTGTTGGGGTGGGGAGTTTTATCCAATAAAGCAATTTTTCTACATTTATATTCACATCTGCATCACATAACAAGTTCGCCGATGTGCTGAACGGGTTCCAGTCAACCACAAGACGATTGATATATTTATTAGTGGCTCAGAAAATACTTTCCCATAATACAGCCGTTTTCTTACATCACTGGTAAAAGTTTCAAAGCAAGCTCAGTTTCTAGACGTACCAAACAAAAAAATAATAAAATATTTACTTTGGAGAGATAACTCAAGTTCCTGGTTGTAAAAGACGGTAACAAGACAATCGCCTTAGTCAATGAATCAAGCAAAGTCATTACAGATGTAATGGTGCAGAGGAATGGCCTCCATTACCGTAAAAAAAATGTTACGACATATTTTAGAGAAATCTGTAAAGGAGTCTTGGACGACATAGGGCATCGGAAGGTTCGTAAAATCGTTTATGAAAATGTATATTTCTCCTTCATAAAGTTGCGCCCATCTGGGAGACTTAATAACTTGCCGTTGTTCTTTACGATATCCGATGGCGAAATTACAGATTCGGGTATATGAAATTGCCTTGTCAGAAGTAAAAATTTCCAGAATGGAGGTAGGCTACAAAGACTCTTAAATAATGCCTACAGTGCACTGCATGAGGTGCACTGACGGTCCTAACCTCCTACGGGGCGAATTCAGTGTAATCTATCATTTAAACATAATAATATTACATGTACACAACTGAATTATTGCCGAGCCAAAAAGGCGCTAATTCTTTATAATACTTCATTAACTAATTATACAGGATTAAAAAAAGGCGGTCATTTTTTTATAATTCCTCATTTAGTAATTACACAGGATTAAAATATCACTCCTTTGGCAAAATGGAATGGTTAACATTAGGACAACTCTTCAATAAAGTCGTTCAATAGAATCGTTACTTAAATAACCTGATGCATTTGTTGAAATAGATTTCGTTCGCGTTGACGTTTTGTTTTTTTTATGAAAGAGCTTATTTAGAACGAAGAAATATTTTATAAAAGAAAATATTTCATACTTGTGGAATATATGATCATCTTACATGTCCAAAAAAAAAATGTTGACGGGGGGGTTGGGGGGAGGGTGACTAGGGACACGTCAGTGAAACAAGTGAGTTAAGCCTCCTTCCCCATAACTCGGTTAGGCAAGATTCATCACCTGATTTGCAGAGGAACTGAACAAGACTGACACTCTTCCAGAATACGACTGAGGTCGAGATAATGGCTAAGAATTTTTTTTTAATGAAGGTTTATATCGAGAGGTAAGCGTATTAGTTTCTGTCGCGCTCTTTCTTTACCGTTAAAGTTTATTTATGGTTGTTGAATACCTTTTCAAAATTGACTTAATATAATAATAATAATGGTGATAATAATTTTATTGTTATTATTATTATTATTATTATTATTATTATTATTATTATTATTATTATTATTATTATTATTATTATTACTCTGGAAGTAACCGACTTTTAAACATGTTTTATTAAAAGTTATTGATGCCTCAGCTGCATTAATTTTATACTGGTTCTTCTCTATTTTCCTAATTATTTTTATAAACAATATCATTATTATTTTATTATATTCAGACGGTATAAGTAGATCCTGTGACATAATCGTCACTAAAAAAAAGCCTCTGATATGTAATCTTGTTGTGAAGTTCCTTACACCTTGCATATACTATGATACCTCCAACTTTGCATACTACCACTAATTACCTACCATTAAATTCGTAAACATTTTACGTAAATTCATGAAAATAAATCCAACTCCCTCGATTAGGTGGGATATGACAACGTTTTCTGTTCGCTAATGAACTTGTTCAATAAGATGGAAACATGAATAACTTGAGCAAAGAAAATTCTTCGTGTGAATGATGCATTTTTTATTTATTATTAGTTTTTTTTTTTAACCGTCATTCAAGTCGTAAGCAAAGCAATTTTTCCTGGAGTGCTTCATCAGCAGAGCTTATTTAAAATAGTAAAAATGAGAGAGAGAGAGAGAGAGAGAGAGAGAGAGAGAGAGAGAGAGAGAGAGAGAGAGAGAGAGAAACCTTCAGGCAGGAAATTTGTTCCCAGAGTGAAATACAATCGAATTGTGTCCCTCCATTTCAAAATGTGAAAAAAAGTTTATTGGAGTCACAACCTGACCTCCTTGCCTGGACTCTCCTGGAAAACGAAGGAGGGAGGACAGGATATTCTTTTCTCAATTCCTCATCCTCCACCTGAGCTAAAGGTTTTGCATTTTGGGATCCTGCTATTTATTTATTTTTTCAATTTCCAAACTTCATAAATGTACATCAAAGAGCTGTTTTCTCACTCGCTTCCATTAACCAGGAGGTTATTCAAGGACCCATTCAAATATGTCACCTTTCTTTTAATGGTTTTTAGTTTTCTGTAAACGAAAACTATTGAGATGGCTATTCGTCCGTCCGTCCGCACATTGTCTGTCCGCCCTCAGATCTTAAAACCTACTGGGGCTAAGAGGGCTTCAAATTGATTTGTTGATCATCCACCCCCCAATCATCATACATACTAAATTGCAACTCTCTAGCTTCAGTAGTTTATATTTTATTTAAGGTTAGGCAAGATCGTGCGGTGTTCCACTCAGACGTCGAGGGTTCGCGCCTCAGCCAGGGCTAAGAAAAATCACTGGCTTTGTATCATGGCCAGTTACTGTTGCAGTGTGTGGTCTGCTGTTGGAGGTTGGAACCAATGTTCTTAGGAAGTTTGAATTTCAAGTTAATGGGTCTTATGTGCTTTTTATATGTGAATAGGTTTCGTCTACTGAAGTAACAATAATAATAATCAATAATAATAATACTATAGTGCCATGGTCAACATAAGCGATAGTATTGCTACCTGAAAAGAAACAAAAATTAAACCTAGTAATATATCCAACGTCCTGGAATCATAACTCTTTGAACAGTGTGTTGTAATATTGTACCATTATTACCACACATCACATTATTATAGAAATGAAAAATTAAAAATTGAAAAAATTGTGTATGTAAATGGCATTTACATATAAATGCATGATATGAACGAACAATAAGGATGAGTGATGCTCCATCGTATTTACGAATTGAGTTTTTTCATTATTAAAACTCGATTTGTATTTTAAACTCAGTAAAGTGTGTGATTTAAAGTTCTGGTTGCTCATAAGATATGATGACCTTACAGTTCAAGGTCATCTCTTTTTGGCTGTGTCCACATTAGACTGAATTCCACAGCGTTCCGTCATTAGAATCGATTAGGCTCATAACGAACGGCATTGGCATCCTTCTTTATTAAAATTGACTTAAATATTTGATTTAAAAAAAAGGTTTATCCTTTAAATGTGTAAACATAACTGTGTCAATGCTTGGGCAAACATGAGGCCAAGAAAATCGATATGTATTGCAATTGTATTTGAAGGTAATCTTTTGTTGGTTTATTTGCAAATCGTAAAAAAGAATAAATTTCCAATAAATTATTTAAAGAAATGCACAAAACCGCGACAGTTAGGAGGTTGCCACTGTGAATAGCCAGTACCGTGAAACACTGTGACTTGGCAAAAGTTGTCCTTGGAATTAGGAGACACTTTTCATTTTACTCTTTGGCTGTAAAACTGCGCTTCAGACACGACTGTAATTAAGTCCTGTAACTCGCTGTAAGTTTCCATTTGCATTTTATCAGCCGCGTGGGAAAAAACGAGGACGTGTTTAAGTGTCTTCTTTGCTACTGTGTCTTTTAACTGCTGATTCCCGACTCGGAAAATATGTTATGTTTATGCCAGAGATGTAATGCTACCCGCGGGACAGGTTAGTTCCAAGAGGGTCTAATAGAGAGAGAGAGAGAGAGAGAGAGAGAGAGAGAGAGAGAGAGAGAGAGAGAGAGAGATTAGGATGTCTCAAAGACTTGTTAGTCCATCCTAAGAGGAGACATCGTGTGCTCACTTATCTGTAGAAGCAGGTTTTACTGTGCATTCACAATGTCCTCATCATTTTGTCTAGCTTCTTTTAAACTCTACGAATAATTTTACTGATGAGGAAATAGGCTCTTGAGAAGAAGGCTTCCTTTCATGTTCAGGAGAAAATGCGCACTTTATTTTTTATCACTAGTGTTATGTTGAATAATAATAATAATAATAATAATAATAATAATAATAATAATAATAATAATAATAATAATAATAATAATAATAATAATTTCTTTAGTTCTAAACCATTTCCATTAAAAGGCACGTTTATTCACGTTGAAAATTAGAGTATAAGTGTTTACAACTTATGAATGAGGGGAAAAATCTTGCACACGGCCCGGAGCAAGCTGAAGGTCGGATCACTCCGTGTTCATATTAAATCTACATCATAACCTCATTGCACCATTCCCATGTCGTGACTTCCGTCTCAGCATCGGTACTCCATGTTTCTAGAGAAAATGAGTGGCTCTCAGCCGTCTGTCTACAAAGCTAGTTAGTTAGTTTTTTTTTTTTTTTTTTAGATCGATATATTGCCGTCTAGAGAGGCACGCTAAACCACTCTTGGACACAGTAAGGAGCCGATGAAATGAGAGAAGTTAGTTTTGTTTTTCAGTACTTAGGGAAGTTGGGAACTATCGACAGTTTTTAGGAGAGGTTGCTTAGAGGTCGACTCCACACTACGACTGTTGGTTTATTTTTAGTAAGAATGGAGATGGAAGCAGTGGCGTGCAAGGTGTTGGCAACAACAAAAAGAAGTTATCATTTTGCCACAACGTAAAAACACCAGACAAACAAGCAAAACAAAAAATAAAGATACTGAATAGAACGTAGTGAAAGAGAGAGAAAAAAAGAGATTTTCCTGTTTCGTCAACAATACTTAAATTTTATATATGTCAACAATACTTAATATATATATCGTATATATATATATATATATATATATATATATTTCATATATATATATATATGTGTGTGTGTGTGTGTGTTTGCTTGTGTGTGTGTGTGTGTGTGTGTATAACTGAATCACGAATTTTGAAACGTCATAAATCCATAATTAAAGGTATAAGCCACGAAGAAAAAAAACAACAACGGAGTTTCTGCAAGATCTTTCGACTCAAAAGTCCTTTACTCAGCAGATAAACTGTTTATCTGCTAAGTAAAGGACGTTTGCGTCGAAAGATCTTGCAGAAACTCAGTTGTTTATTTTTCCTTCGTAGCTTTATACCTTTATATATATATATATATATATATCTAATAAAAGGAGCCCATAAAAACACCAAAATGTAGAGAGAAAAGTACTATATTTCAGAGACTGCTGTCTCTCTCTTCAGGTATATGAATGAGAAAAGTTTACAGAAAAGGTGGTATTTATACAAAGAGATTCGTCCACAAGTAAGCCAATTTAGGTCACCCCCGCTGATAATCTTCCTTTAATCTTCTTAAGCGTTGGGTTGAATGAACACTGCGTCGACGATGTCTGATGTCCAATTCCCTTTTGAGATGTTCATTACCTGCTTCTCTTTTATTAAGGCCGATTCCATCATTTGACTCTTGTACCGGCAGTTGCTGCTATAAATTACACGTGACATATCCAGTTTATTCTATGGTTATGTTCATTTATATGATTGAAAATAGCCGAGTTCTGTTGTCCATACCTAACTGACCGTTTGTGTTGTATAATCTCTGGGGAAGTGATTTACCTGTAAATCCGATGTAAGATTGGTCACAGTCCTGGCATGGGATCTCATATACCCCAGAGTCTTTGGGCGATGTCTTTTGTTGGACGTTAATCAGGGATTTGGCTAAGGTATTTGGGTAGGTAAATGCAAAAGGGTTGGATTTCCCAAGGGTGTGAGTTACTCTCTTAATCGTCTCCAGGTGGGGAATTTTTTATTTTATTGTTGGGTGTCTCTCGGTCTTGTCTTTAGGGGGTCGGTAGAAAAATTACATTTGCTTTTTGAATTGCTTTCTCAATTATATGGTCAGGATACTTTAAAGATGAAAGTTGCTTGCGAATTAGTTCAAATTCTTTTCCAGGAAATCTGGGGAACAAATTCGTAAGGCTCTTAGGAATAGGTTTGCTGGCTAGACCTATCTTGATAGTATTGTCATGATAGCTAAAGTAGTGAATATATAAAGTGAGAACGTTGGTTTTCTGTATATGGTAAATTTGTCTCTGAAATATAGTACTTTTCCTTCTCATTTTGGGTGGTTTTTTATGGGCTCCTTTTATTAGATGGAATTCTGTTGTTTACAGAACATGTTTTACCAGGTCATTATATATATATATATATATAATATATATATATATATATATATATATATATATATATATATATATATAAATATATAAAATAATATATATATATATATATATATATATATATATATATATATATATATATATATATATATACATACAGATATAATTACAATGACATATTGTGGATTTCATCACCATTAAGTGACTAATGATGTTAAGATTTTTATAAATTGGCGTTATTATTATTATTATTATTATATTATTATTATTATTATTATTATTATTATTATTATTATTATTATTATAGAACCATGAGCCCTTGAAATAGAGAACAAATCCACAGATACTTATGGGTACAAACATTTAAAAAAATCTCTACAGAGAGCCTCCTGGAATCTCTTCGATTCCCAATTAAAAATGGGAATCGAACAGATTCCAGAAAGGTGTCTGATTTATATATATATATATATATATATATATATATATATATATATATATATATATATAGATATATATCATACATATATGTATGTATATATATCATATATATATATATATATATATATATATTATACCCTTACATATCTGTGGATTTATTATTATTATCATTGTTATTTATTTATTTTTTTTTTTGGCTCTATCACATTCCTCCAATTCGACTGGGTGGTATTTATAGTGGGCTTCCGGGTTGCATCCTGCCTCCTTAGGAGTCCACTTTTCTTACTATGTGTGCCGTTTCTAGGATAAACACTCTTCTGCATCAGTCCTGGAAGCTACTTCAGCGTCTAGTTTTTCTAGATTCCTTTTCAGGGATCTTGGGATCGTGCCTAGTGCTCCTATGATTATGGGTACGATTTCCACTTGCATATCCCATATCCTTCTTATTTTCTATTTTCAGATCTTGATACTTATCCATTTTTTTCCCTCTCTTTTCTCTTCAACTCTGGTGTCCCATGGTATTGCAACATCAATGAGTGATACTTTCTTCTTGACTTTGTCAATCAACGTCACGTCTGGTCTATTGCACGTATCACCCTATCCGTTCTGATACCATAGTCCCAGAGGATCTTTGTCTGATCGTTTCTATCACTCCTCTGGTTGGTGCTCGTACACTTATTACTGCAAAGGTAGCTGATGCTTCTTGCACAGGCTCCAGTGGAGGGCTTTTGCCACTGAATCATGCCTCTTTTTGTACTGGTTCTGCAAGCTGCTGGGCCTTGCTATGTGGTTTATGGTTTCATTTTCGTATTGCACTTCCTACATGTGGTAGAGAGTTATTTCCAATCTATCGTTCTTTGAACATATCTGGGTTCTTAGGGCCTAATCTTGTGCGCTGTTTATCATTCCTTTTTCAGTTTCCTTCTTTAGCCCTCTCCCCTCTGTAGCCCTTGCCATGTGTCATCGCCTGGCTAGTTCTTTAGTCTGTCTCATGTGTTTTGTCCGTGCATTGGTTTGTTGTGCCAGTCCACCATGTTCTGTCGGTCATTTCCTGTCTTGTATTTATATTTCTGGGTCTTCGTATACTTTTATTAGTCCTTCCCATTGCACTCTTCAGCCACTCGTCTTCACTGGTCAGATATGCCCCAGTGCTCTGTTCTCGATGTTGACACAGTCCTCTATACTTAGTATTCTCTTCCCTCCTTCCTTTCATGTTATGTATAGTCTGTCCAGTATTTGCTCTTGGGTGTAGTGCTTTGTGTATTGTCATATGTTTCTTGGTTTTCTGATCTATGCTGCGAAGTTCTGCCATCGTCCATTCCTACTATTCCTGCGCTGTATCTGATTACTGGCACTACCCATGTGTTTATGGCTTTTATCATATTTCCGGTGTTGAGTTTTGACTTGAGTATCGCCTTGAGTCTCTGCATATATTCTTTCCTGATCGTGTCCTTCATCTCTTGGTGTTTTATATCCCCTCCTTCCCTTATTCCCAGGTATTTTTATCCTGTCTCATCTATGTGTGTTGATAGTATTTATCCCTTCAGTTCGTTACTTTGCCTTTTTGTATGTTGACTAAGGCACACTTTTCTATTCCAAACTCCATCCTGATGTCCCCAGATACAATCCTTACAGTCTGGATTAGGGTATCTATTTCCTTGATGCTCTTACCATACAGCTTGATGTCATGAAACATCAGATGGTTGATTCTGTACCCGGCATCCATCTTCTGTAGTACTTTTGTCATGGGAATCATGGCTACTGCGAAGAGTAGTGAGGACAGTGAGTCGCCCTGGAAGATCCCTCTGCTGATATTAACCTCTGCTAGTCTTATTCCAGAGCTTGTAACTATTGTATTCCAGTTGCGCATTGTATTTTTGAGGAAGGCTGATGGTGTTTCCTCTGCCCCATATATTTTCAGGCATTCCATTAGCCATGTGTGTGGTATCATGTCGAAGGCTTTCTTATAGTCTATCCATGCCATGCTTAGGTTGGTTTTCCTTCTGTTACTGTTCTTCATTACCATTTTGTCTCTCAGGAGCTGGTCTTTTGTGCCCCTACACTTCCTTCTGCAGCCTTTCTGTTGGTGGGGGATGGTGTTTGTCTCCTCTAGGTAATTGTATAGCCTTTCACCGATGATACCTGTTAGTAGCTTCCACATTATTGGTAGGCAGGTGATAGGCCTGTAGTTACTGGCTATATTTCCCTTACTCTTGTCTTTTTGTACTAAGGATGTTCTTCTTGTGGTCATCCATTTGGGTGCATTGTGATTTGAGATACAATGCTTGAAGTTTTTGAGCCAGTATCCATGGACTTCATCGGGACCTGGGGCTTTCCAGTTTGGCATTTTCTTTAGTTTGGTGTCTGACTGTCTGTCGTGATCTCTGTGAATCTTGGTTTGATTCTCCCTATTATTATTATTATTAGTTATTATTATTATTATTATTATTATTATTATTATTATTATTATTATTACTTATTATTATTATTATTATTATTATTATTTTTATCAGGAGGTTTCACCCTCGCCAAAGGGCTCATCATGTGGGTTTAGTCCTTTTCTTACTTAGAAAAAAAGGAAAGACATGGCACCCACTACCCCCCTCTGATCTCCTTAAGGAGGCTTAGGCCAGCTACCAAAAGGTGGGCAGAAATCCAGGTTTTGATGACGGATTCATTAATCTTACCATGGTAGAGGTTGCCTATGGTTCAAAACTGGTATACCCACACCCTTAAGTGGCCCAATTGTGTCTCTGCCCATCTGCCTATCTATTTATCTATGTATAATATGTATGTTATGTATATATATATATATATATATATATATATATATATATATATATATATATATATATACATATGTGTACGTGTTTGTGTGTGTGTGTGTGTGAGTGCGTGTGTGTGTGGTGATATAGAAACCCTTATCAATGCGAGCAGCAATATTTGCTTTTGCTCAACTGCTTATTGCCTGGACGGATGCACTGAAGACGGCATCTCAAAAGGTTTCCATAAAATCCAAGATGGAAACGCTATTCTAGAAGCAGCATGGCTGCCAGTAAAAAGGATCCAGGCGAAGCGATCGCCCTTCGCTGGTTCCAGCCGAGTCGTTCCAGAAGAGGCGCTGGAAAATATGCATTTTCCATTCCATAAAATTCGGAAAGGCCGGTTTCCTCACGGGGTCAGAGAGGAGGTCCTCCTGAGAGAGTGACCCACCGTCGAAAAAAATATATCATAACATCAAAAACACATCCCCCGTAGAAAGGTAGCGCTGTCAATGCACCTCACGGGGTGCACTGTAGGCATTACTAAAGGTCCTTTGCAACGTCCCATTCGGCCCTTAGCAGCAACCCCTTTCATTCGTTTTACCGTACCTCCATTCATATTATCTTTCTTTCGTCTTTCTATTCACTTTCCTAATGATTACTTCATAGTGCAACTGTGAGGTCTTCCTCCTGTTACACCTTTCAAACCTCCCTATCCTCAATTTCCTTTCGAGCGCTGAAGGACCTCAGAGGTCTCAGTACTTGGCCTTCGACCTAAATACATAGCCAATCCATTCCATTCAAAACACATTAACTATTCCATGTCTCATGCTTATAAAGGCATGATGTAATACATTTTTTTTTTTTTTTTTTTTTTTAGATTTAGCGAACCGCATGCAAATATACTTTATATCTGGGGAAGTCAGTTTTCATATAAAAGTAAGTTAAGTTTATTTATGCCCTTAGATACACGGGTTAGCAAAGTTCTGAAATGTAAACTAGTATTGCACCAGCCCCGGTTTTTTTTTTTCCATGCCCCTAGGATAGATTAAGTTAGGTTAGTAAAATGGGTATTCAATAGGTAATTTGGATGTGAGAAACCTAATGAGATAATCTATTTTCAAATAGATTCTATGGTTAGTTTTTTAAATATGGCGTCCCACTTTTTTCGGGGAAGATTCAGTACTATAGTAGATTCACGTCACCCGAGCATCTGAGACACCAGTCCCTTACGACGCTCCTGATTGGCTTTTGATAAGCCAATCG
Organism: Macrobrachium nipponense; assembly: GCF_015104395.2. Lineage (NCBI taxonomy): Eukaryota > Metazoa > Arthropoda > Malacostraca > Decapoda > Palaemonidae > Macrobrachium > Macrobrachium nipponense. The sequence continues at coordinate 19,196,845 of NC_087204.1, read as the reverse complement.
CAAGGCTGGAAACTCTCAGACTCTCAAAATAACATAGGCAGGATGTATGTTCCACCTCTCCTGAGGGATACGTCATGAACTCTCTCGAGAAACTGAGAATTTCAAGACCCGTGAATGGTTTATCAAACAGCCAATCATGGAGCGTCGTAAGGGAATGGGACCTAGACATCAGATGCACGGTTGATGTGAATCTACTATAGGTTACAGTTCGGGAAGAGATTCGTCCAGAATCTCTTCTTAGAGATGAACCTAAAATTAAATTCTCGCCCCCCAATAAATACCTGAAGCACGCTTTCATTATCATTGCAGATTTTTAAAGAATAACTTTTATTTTGGCAACGTACTCAATTTTCTGATCAGTTATATAAGTCAAAGAGTTTTTTTTTTTTAACTGCCACTTTTCAAAAGGAATATTTATTCTATTTCCACATGCAGCGGCGTATACAGACATCGTAGTTCAGGTTTGTCTGCATAACAGAAACTTTTTGTTTTTATAGATTTATATCTTTTGCATTTATGATATTTACATTAGACTTCTGAAAGTATAAATATTGGTAAAAAGAGCTCCTGGAATGAGAAAAGTAATACTTATGAAAGGGAAACCCAACCAAATAAAATTCATGAAAAAATGAATGATAATGAGATTTGAAAATAAGAAGCCGAATAAGTGGGACAGTATAAAAACTTGAAGCAAAAAACTGCTCAGCTTCAGGTGAGGTGTAAAAGTTCGTCTAATTGGACGGAAAATGGGTCAAGAAACGGTTATTTCGAGCTTCTAAAGAAAAAGCGAGGATGTACCTGAGGGGAAAACGAAATGGTAATGATGCTGGTTGAGATCTACGGGAAAATAGCGCGTTGCTTCACCGACGAAAATTAAAATGAATACACTACATGTTATTACAAATAATTGTTCGGTACTGTTTAACATGCAGATGATTTATTTCTTTACATTTTTATTCTAATAAAAAAATCATAAATATCCTATCCTGAAATTCCTGTATATTTAACTCGACGTGAAACCTTTTTCAGACCTTTATACGCTCTTCCATAGACCTTTCTTACTCCCCCAACAAAAACAACAGCAACTACAACAATAACAACAAAGTGGTTTGGAGGCTTACTCACCGATTGAGCGAAAATGATGGCGGGGGTTGGGGTGGGGGTGACTGACGAATGATGGACGGAAGGTTTCTGCTTTGAGCTGACTGCCTGACTGATGGGTTCCTTCAAGGAATGAATCATCAGATCCATCACTGAAAGACAGATGAGTCTCTCCTTCATTCTGTGCGTTTTGTTGTCTATCTGAATGACGGAATGTATTCACGTTCGTCTCATTATTTTTTTTTTTACTTCTTTGCCTTGAAAGCCAGATTTTACAGTCAAGTTGTTATTTTCTTATTTTCAATCATTTTTTTAAATATCACGTTTATTGCAAAACTTGCTCTCATCCTTCATTGAATATTTCATTACACCGTTCTTAGTTTTCATGTGATTGTAATCTGTTTATGTGACATATTTACATGATCCTCATATAGAGTAAATCTGTTATTGCTTCTAGTTGCAAGATGTATTACTACTATGCTTTCAGAGGCCATGAAATAAAGGTTTTCGTAAACAACATTCAATGTTTCTAACATTGTCCTAATTTATGGTAGTACACTGCATTGACAGATGTGCTTAATTAAGCCGCTTGCTCTTAATTAAAAAAAAGAAAAAAAAAAAAAAGGAAACCAACCTCTTCTTGTCTTTCCTCGTACCGTTGCAAACTAGTGGTGCTTCATGACGTATCTGAGACGCAGAGCCATCCCCCTTACCTAGTTATTTAAAGAAATAAATTATATTTCATCAAACAATATATTAATTTGCTTTACTAAATTTCGTATGCCCCACGATAGGTAAAATGACATTTAACCATATGTCTAACAACATCTGAAAAGTTATAGTTGAGGATACGCTATACCGACGTCACTGATAAACGTCAACACTTCAGCGGATGGTTGTGTGGCTAAGCGTAGCTGTAACCTGTAAAAATAAAGTTATTGAAAAACATATGGCAATGCACAGTCCTCCCGAAGGTTAGGACGAAGTTTGAAACACTCAAGTGCTTTAGTGTCTTTATTCTTCTTCGTAATTGGTAGTAGTTCTGGATTAGTAATACCAGTCTCTCAGGAGTGTTTAGGTAGGACGAATGGCAGTTTCTTTCTTTACTATTGCAAAGAATACAAGTCACAGTTACACAAGTTACGACTCCTGTAATCGGCTACCCCTTGGATCGATTTGGCCCAACCTCCTAAGTCAGTGTATGTTCCAGCTCCCCGCCCAAAATGGGGTCGGATTCGCGGAGCCGACTCTCTCTCTTATCTTACCCCACCCTCTTTTGGTGGAGGTTAACATAATAATTCCTCCTCTTGAAGGTGGAGCTTGCTAATTTAACGTGTTAATCCCTCCTGCTATTCAGCAACCCGTAACTGTTAATTCAACGACGGTGCATGTGAACCTGCAATGCATCGTAGCAGTCAACCCTTTGGGTTTCTGCCGATGAGGATTGTTAAGGAGGCATGCGAACGTGACGTCAAAATTCGTCCTTGAATCTCTGGAAGTAGGAACCGAGTATCGTACGCAGCTCAAAGGGGAAACTTGGCCAAACATCGAGCCAGTCAGAGCTCTGGAACAATGCCTGTCGAAGCAGTCCTAAACAAGGGCATTCGTAGACCGCCACCCCCCGGTGACGAGGCAAGGAATATGATATATATATATATATATATATATATATATATATATATATATATATAATATATATATATATATATATATATATATAATATATATATATATATCCATATATATATATATATATACTATATATATATATATATATATATATATATATATATATATATATATATATATATATATATATATATATATATCTATTATCTGGGAATCAAAGGACTATAAAGTGGTGAGCGTCAATTGGAAATGTTAGAAAATCGCTGCTACGCCTGTATTCAAATGAGAGAAGTTATAAATTATTTGTGAGTGGAGTGCTCACAGAGAAGGAACTTTCTATCTCATCTTTGCTATATAATAATAATAATAATAATAAAATAATAATAATAATAATAATAATAATAATAATAATAATAATAATAATAATGCTAGAAGTAAACCCTCTTTTAATAAAACATGATTAATAATAATAATAATATCCTTTATTTCAATTCAAGGCCATATGCATGGACTATACAAAATACTGAAAGTAACATACACAATCTAGATACATGAGACATGATAAAAAAAATTAATAAACGGCACTTATCCACACCTCAATAGCTGAGGTAGGATAAAAGATAGTAATCATAATACTGGTAATAATAGTAATGATATTGGTGGTAAAAAAAAGGCATTTGAGAGTTATAACCGTTATTGCACAGATTATATAACTTAACAAATAAAATTTGAAATAGATAATATAAACATATCTAAGGGAAAATAAATAACGCAACTGGTGCCCGGTGTCTACGATTTCTGTTATGCTCGCTTTCTTATCAAAACTGAATAAAACAAAAACAAAAACTTACTGCTAATGAATCTGTTATTTAACTAGCACGATTCGTTTCCACACCTCACGAGAGAGAGAGAGAGAGAGAGAGAGAGAGAGAGGAACTGCGGTCATTGTCCTAATCAAGAGAAGCCGATATAATTATGCAAAACGCTCCAAGTTCAATCTAATTAGGCATTGTTCTTAAGTACTCGGAAGACTTTGATTGGCTTACAACATGAGAGAGAGAGAGAGAGAGAGAGAGACCGATGCAGCGCTGTAAGTCAACCTGTGATAAGTTTAACTAATTGACTTTATGTAACCTGGTGTTGTACAAAGTTGTTGGAGTATTGCTATATAATAGAATGAAGTTGAACAAAGAAAATGGTGGAAAAATTCTGCATTTTTGTGGCACTTATGCATGTGTATGTATACACACACGCACACAGACGGTACTTATAAGATTCGTGTTTTCACGTTTTACATCATTCTGCTTTGTAAATTTCAGCTGTCATTTGACTTTCGTATATCTGAAGATGAAGTTTTCTTTTATGGTTTCAGTTTTGGCTGCTCGAAATTCATTTGTTAATATTACAGTCTTTCTGGGTGTATACGAAATAGACTTTTATATTTTCCGGCATAATCAGATGAATTCTCTCTCTCATTCGATGTGTTCGCTGTCTTGCCTACTGGAATCGCTGACAGGAGAAGCATTCGCTTATTTGTACCGTTTCTTTTTCACTGAATATTGAAATTTATGAGTCATGGATTATGTCACATGCCCGAGAGAAATAAATGTGATATCAGATTACAGGCTGAATGAAAATAAATCGAATGGTTTCCTTTAAGTGTAACACCATCACTTCCTATCGAAAGACGGTGACAAAGCATTTTAAGGTATTTGTTTTTATATTCTCCCATAAAGTTGATTTTGTTGATGTTTTGGCACCAAAAGGAAAGAGCTTTGGCGGCTCCCTTTGATGTCATGAAGTCGTGCGGATCCATTCAAGGAATGTAGTTAGTGTGTGTGTGTGTGTGTGTGCGTGTATGTATAAAGACAAAATCAACTAAGGGAAGAAAAACAACAATGAAGTGTTGCTAGGCCTTTCAACTTTCTGTCCTTGACTAAGCATTGTTTTTCTTTCCTTTGTGGATTTCGTCTTTGTATATTCATCACGTTCCATATTTTCGTTATTCAGTTATACATATTTATATACATATATTATGAGTGTCTTTATATGTATATATGCATATATATGTTGTGTACAAGTCGTTGACTTGTATAGAACCTGTTTGTGTTGTATGTGTGATAATTTCACCGACGCATGTTTGTGGCATCTCTACTGCAGCCTAGATGCACCCCCAACGATTCCGTAGGTGTTAGAGTGGCTAGTGTCGTGGCATGCCACTCAGATACCGCTGATTCGCGTCTCCCCCAGATGAAATATCACTGATTTTGTATCATGATCAGTTACTGCTGCAGTGTGGGAGTATGCGGTGGGAGGTTGAAACCAGTTTTCATTGGAAGCTTGAATTTCAAGTCAATGGCCCCTTTGGTGTACTTGTTCTGTGTGAATAGGTTTCATCTAGAGAAATAATTATAATGGAATAATAGTTGTTCTTCAAATATCTAAAAGGAACTGGTAAGTTCCATCTGACGGAAGTGAAATGGACATAGTGACCCACTCTCATCTGACTGAACTCAATTCATTGGTTCTCGTCATCTCTCTTAATTGGTTGATTAAGATTTCCTTTCAAACCATCGAAAGTCATCTCAGGTGAGAGGTTTCCTGACAATGTGAGATTTGCACAAATCTCCATTAAGAGCCTTCACGTCGTTCCTCGTTCAAATCACTTGCGATTTTTATCTCACTGAAGGTTTGTGTTGGGTTTTGTGTATGATCGAAAGGTCCCAACTTGTAATTTAATGTTGTATGTACTTTTTATCGTTTTCATAGCCGTCTAAGATCTATTATGACAAGACGTTTATCATTTACCTAAACACAACTTTACTTACGAGTTTTGCATACAAAGTAGCGTGGCATTTTTTTCCCAACAGAAATAGATAATCCAGTCTTATGTATTCCTGTTAGCTTCCGACTTGAACTTTGTAAGGCTGTCTGTATTATTTCGATTTATTATAGCTTGTCAAATTGCTACTAAAGGTTTGTACAGATAGGAACTTTGGAAGAATGTCTGGGACAATGTTGAATGTATGGTAGCATCCTTAATACACACACAAACACGCATGTATAATTATATATATACCTGAGGAGGACCGTTGTGCAAACAGTAGAAATTTCTGTTTTTAAACTATTTTTTTTTTTTTTTTTACTTTTTAAACTTTTTAAAACTATTTTGTATTTTGAAAAATACAGTCTCATATGCATTATTGTGGCTTGTAACTCATATATAATATATATATATATATATATATATATATATATATATATATATATTATATATCCATATGAGTTTGTTTTTGTATCTTTTAATCATAGTTACTAACCTGCATTCAGGAGAAAACTACATAAGAATTTATTGATTTTTATCTGTGGATGAGTAGAAGTGAAATCTCATATTTTATCTAATGTTGTGGGGCTGTATTTTCATTAATCCAATAAATAAATAAGATCGTGTGCTTGAAATATTATTGTTCAGGATCCATTGTCCCTTCAGAGTTTTCTTCTCGTATTTTACCAAAATATTTCTCGCTTATTTTTTTATCTTTTCTCCTTCTTCCTCGTACACTCTTTGTCACGATCGACCTCCCAAGTGCCTTTGCTCAATATCGATCATTTTAAAAGTTTTTTAATCAACTCCAAGAAAACTTCATTCACTCTGGCCAACTCTTCCCTCTGTGGTGCGAAGATATTTGATGAAGAGTTTTTATAACTTTTCATCCACCATTATGCATCCGGTATCGTAATCCAGTGATATATTAAAGTTGCAAAGGTTGCAAAAATAAAAATAAAAACTACATAGGCAGCTATTGAGAATATTTCGATTAGATATCCAGACCGTAATTAATCTGGAGACGTGACAAATATGTCGGTTTCCCAA
>NC_087204.1:19172741-19187741 GCF_015104395.2 Macrobrachium nipponense | reverse complement strand
AGGTACAAAACAAGATCAAGAATACCAGATGTTTAATTGTCAAAAGGGTAAAAATTAAAAGAGATAATTCAGGAGTATCGGATATCACACGGTCACAAACCTATACAGATTTGACCCTACCCAACCGAAATTACAAGGTATCTTTACATTCCAAAACATGGTTTTGGACTGTAAAGATTTGTTGGCTTACGTGACTCTTCGCGAAATTAGACCGTGGGTCAGGTCCGTGGGTCACTAAACGAGGTTCACGTTGCCGACCTGACCACGAGAATGTAAAAAGGAGGCCCGGTAGATTTTATATATATATATATATATATATATATATTATATATATATATATATATATATATATATATATATATATATATATATATATATATGCCACAAAGGAAAAATAAACGAAGCAGGATCTGCGAGACTTTTCGACGTTAAACGTCCTTAACGTTGAAAGGTCTCGCAGATCCTGCTTCGTTTATTTTTCCTTCGTGGCATATATCTTTATTATGGATTTATCACGTTCCTAACTTTCGTGATTCAGTTAATACATAGATATACATAATATGTAACAGTGGGGCTCAAATCTCATGCGACATGATACTTTTGTATCGTCAGATTCTCAGACTCAACGTGACGTTGCCAAGTAGTGTTAAACTTTTTTTCTTCTAATGTCATAAATGTCGACAAGTTTGCGAATTCACAGCTAGCCCTATTTTCCTTATGGTTATATAAATATGATCCTTTTTATGCATGTGTATGATTCGTAATCTGTGTGATTTGAACTGATTTTTTTTTTTTACGTTGCTTACTTCAAAGTGCGGTGTGATAAGGTTAGCGGTGCCATCAATGAAAGCGCACTTAACATGCTCCTCGGACTGGTCAACATAACTACGTCTGCAGCATTATGACAGTAGACCTAATAAGTTCAACAGTCATGACAACATTTTCAAAGTAGGAATATGAATTACAACCAGTTTTCTTTGAATGTTGAAGTTTTTAGACTGCCGTTTAAGCTGGCTGTATGTTGCAAAATGAATTGTAGGCCTTAAAAAAGATATTCCTAAGTCCTTTCTGAAAATGTAATCTGTTACTAATGTTTTTATTTGTAGAGATTACCTGTTCTTTGAGGAATAAAAGATGCTGCTGATTTTGATTATATGAAGAAGATGGCTATTAATCGAAATATAAGTATTAACTATCAAGACGTATGGAACACTTGTTTTTCAACTGGTTTAAAATATAATTTTCTTAAAATTCCTTCTGCTCGCTTTTGGTGTATAATTTATTCTTTCAAAAGGTAACTTGAAGTGCAAGAATGTGTAGATAACCTCATTTGCTTTCTGGCCAGAAATTGTTAATAAAGAGATACGACTGTTAAGTGTAAAGTGAAGAAATCTAACACCTAGGCCTAGGAACAATATCTTGGCTTTGACAAAAGAATATTGCATATGGGAATATTTGCAAGTATGCCATCACTTTTGAAATATTTAAGAATTATAACAAATAACTATGTATGAAAATCATAATATTCTTCTTAAACTTATAAAGCAAATGTTTTCAAGATAATTTCATTGATGCTAGTCAGTGTAGACCTACTTATGTTACACTGGGTGGTTGTTGCACCGACACTAATGATCCATCACACATGCTCCCCTCACACGTTGATATCGGTGGGCGCATTCTACTTTTGCATATATATTTTTACATTTTTTTCAGCACGGAGGTGTAAAAGCAGTCAAATAAAGACTTAGTTTAAAACTTTTCTACTGCTTGCTTTTGAAAACCATTGTTTGAATGCTATGACAATTTTTTTCGTTTTTTTTTTTATTTAACATTTGAACTGATGCTTGATGATAACTTCATTTTGGTCAAATGCTTCAGCGATGTGTGAACAAAAGTTTTGAAAATGTTTCGAAAGAGATTTTTCTGAAATTTGCTACACGTGACATTTTCTTACAGTTTTGAAATATATGACAGATTTCACTCTTATGAAGTATATTATGACCTTATTGCATTCAATAATCGCGTTTCCGCATTGAAATAATAGATAGATATAGAGCATGTTGGGTTGCCAGTTAGTGAATTTTGAACGAAATCCTATGGAAACATGTCGCATGAGATTTGAGCATCACTGTACATATTTATATATATATATTATATATATATATATATATATATATATATATATATATATATATCTGTGTATGTGTGTGTGTGTCTACATCTATTGATTTATTTCTTGATTTACGTAATGCCAATCAAAGGACTGATCCATACCCTAAGAATCAAATCTTGTTGTTAGAGAGAAAGCAAGACAATTTTTGTAAGGGATGTAGTACAAATATCAAATGGTTCCTGCAGCGATGAAGCCTTCCCCTGCTACACCTGAACAACTGGAGAATGAATTCCTCGAGAGAGAGAGAGAGAGAGAGAGAGAGAGAGAGAGAGAGAGAGAGAGAGAGAGAGAGAGTCTCTCACTGAGGAGATAAATGAAGCGATAGGACCTTCTCCCCATAAGCATCATCGCCAATTGGGGCTAACTCATTGGATGACTTATAGCCCGAGGGAAAACAGGTCCCTTTAATTAGATTTTGGAGATTGTAGCGTTGCTGTAGCGTCTGTAGTATAGTTCAGAAACGAATGCGTTTGCGTAGACACAAACACAAATAAACACACACAAGCGTGCTTGATTTAGTGAGCTATGCCGTAAACGCCACTTCGACTATGCATCCATCTCCACAGTCATCGCAAAGGGATGCCCTTTTTCCCCCTGGCTGTAATTCATCCACTTGAGTTAGCCCCTATTGGCGACGACGTTTATGGGAGAAGTTTCCATGTGCTCCATTGACTCTCCTCAGTGAAGGAGACTCTCTCGTGAGGAATTTCTACTCCAGCTTTTCGGTTTGAACGGGCAAACCCTCTGCCAAGCAGAAGGAATCGTTAGGCGTTTGTCCGTGAAACTAAACTTTCAAATATGGAATGTTCCTCTCTTGTTTGCTCGATTATTGAAACAGCCAAGGACGATTTTCATTTCCTGATGAAGAGAATTAGCTTAGCGTGGGTTTCACGAGGTGTATGAAGCTAATTACGTTCGTTTGTCGTTCAGAGAAAAGGCATGGTGAGAGAGAGAGAGAGAGAGATGAGAGAGGATGAGAGAGAGAGAGAGAGGACTCCCGCATCTGGAAATGTATTGTCCACACCTGACATTTTATCTAAAAAAACAAAAGGACGTCGAGCTTCCGTAAATCATCTTACCAGTCACTCCGTCTAGTTGTCCAGTTTTTTAAAAATTCTACTACTAAAGAAAAAAACAGTCTCGATTTTCAATCCCTCCATTAAGTACAAAATCATGCCACCGCTATGGAATTGGTATCGTTTAACTAATTATCATTATTGGAGGGGAGGGGTGGTGGGAATCTCTATCACGAGAGTTTAGACAATGTTCTGAGAGACCCACCCAGAGAAGGGTTCGAAAGCTTCTATGAAGTGTCTATGAATTGTACACGAACCTTTAACATTTTTATTATTGTGGATCCCTTAGATTATTATTATTATCATTATTATTATTATTATTATTATTATTATTATTATTATTATTATTATTATTATTATTATTATTGTTGTTGTTGTTGTTGTTGTTGTTGTTGTTGTTGTTGTTGTTGTTGTTATTATTATTATTATTATTAATGATAAATTTCCAGCCGTAATAAGGCAAAGTCGTCCTCAAAAAGACCTTCCGGAAATATATTCAAAGCGAGATAATTCGATACAGTTCTTAATAACCTAATTGGCTGCCATTTCAAGTACTCTCGCGTCGAAATCCCAGGAGCTAATGTTATTCTCTTCTTGACGTCAGACATTAATTGCATTTGCAAGTCTTCCCGAGCTCTGTGTAAACAATAATTACTACTGAAGCGATCGGTAATGATATCGTTCGTTAATTTTCTTGTTTTCTGCGAAAAAAAAAAAAAAAAAAAAAATCATTGTAAAACGAATACTATTGTGCCGGTTTGTTTGTTCGTCCGCACTTTTTCTGTCCGCCCTCAGAACTTAAGAACTACTGAGGCTAGAGGGCTGCAAATCGGTATGTTGACCATCCACCCTCAAGTCATCAAACATTCCCGTTAATGTGTATATACTTCACTGCGACGTTTCAAAGGTCCGCCAATTACGTGACTCTCTACAGCAGCTATTTCGACTCAGAAAGTAAAATGGGAAGCTTGAAGCTAATGAGCTTTCGTTTGGAAGTTTGTCGCATATAACAAGAATTCATTTATAATTCAAAAGGAAGAGATCTATTTGGTATTCAGCGGAGGTTTCTTAATGCTATAAGGTGGCTCTCGGAATTAACGAGTTTATCGAATAGGCAGGAGGACGATGGTCCTTTTATCTTTCTTTGGCCTACTTTATCCATGACAGGTTTTAAACTGTGACGTAACGATGCTCAAAATATAGTCTTTAATCATTTCACTAAATTACAAAAACTTATGGGATACTGTGCTATATTTACCAAAGCGCTATGATTTTCTAACAGAAATTGTCTAAATATATTTGAACCAAAACGAACCATCAATTCCGTCCTCAATATAATGGAAATTCTAGTGCCATCCAAATATCTTTTTATATTTTTCGTCCAATCAGTTTAATCTAAATTAACTTACAGTTCGGGTCTCACTTAACGCAGATAGTCTATTCGATATACGAAATAGACGCTTTTTCGAAAAACAGGGAAATGTATGCAAATAACAGACAAAATAAATCCCCAGTCCAGGAATCAAGATAAACTTGGTGTTTCCTAACGTTGCTTTACGTATTGCTCAAACAAAACGTCAAACCAAATATGTTTTTAAAAATATTTTCCACATATCGCAGCAAAATTGACTCCAAGCGTGTACAATTAAGGTAATGGGTAGAAATATCAATAACGGTCTGTAAGGTCGACAATAATAAACTGATGGAGGCAGAAGTAAAGTTTTATATAAAACTACTTAAAAGCTTTCGATCCCTACCCTGGGTTCATCTGTCAGTCGACTGAAGACTGAACCGCAGGTAGGGTTCGAAAGCTTTTACGTAGTTTTATATGAAATTTTACCACTGATTCCATCAGTATAATAGAAAAGGAATTAATGTTGGGCGAGCACGAACATAATTATGTGGTTTCACATTTGTACTGATTTTGTCTATATTGAAATTCTGGAAGGAAGGTGTCGAAGAGATATTTGAAAGCTTGATCACGTGCTGCGTTTTACCGTATGAATATGAAACATTCGAGGAATCTTCGTCTCATTTACAAAGTTATTTTTCACCTAACTCTTTCAGACCTCACTGGTTTTATTCCTCATCGCCACGGAAGTAAATTCCCGAGATGTATACTGGTATTGCACCAGCCCCGGCCCTTTTTCCCCCATGCCTTAGGTTAAGCAAGGTTAAAGATAAGAAATTCATGAGTAATTTGGGTGTAGGAAACATAATCAGATTATCTTCAAGAAGATCCTAGAGATAGATCTGCACAAGCCTAGCCTCTTAAAAGATATATACAAGCAGCCTTCCTTGCATTGGTGAAGTACCGAATGCACAATTAAGGATAGCATTACCAGCTGGAGAATTAGCCGCCCGTCGTGCCACAACTCCACCCACCCCCCCTCCCCCCCTCCTCCCCTCTCTCTCCTCCTCTCTCCTCTCCTCTGTCTCTCTCTCTCTCTTCTCCTCTCTCTCTTAGAACAATTTTTTTTACCACAATCATCTCCCCAGAACCATTTTAACTATGATGTTCATGTATTAGTCTCTAGAGCGTGTGTTTCCCAGCACGGGGTGTACGCCCCCACCTCTTCCCCCGCCATGGGGGTAATTTGATTTTTAAAGGGTGTCAATTCTTGAATGTTTAAAAGTTAAAGGCCTTTTATGCTTCCTCCACGTGAAAAATATATAAAGAATTATAGTATATCACCACAGGGGCATCAGCATTCTAAGAGGTGATTAGGTGGGGCATGGCGCACCCGGCCCCCGCCCCCAGCCCCCGCCCCCCCAAAAAAAAAAAAATTAGGAACCACTGCTCAAGATCGTTCCAGATCAACGTCTAGAAAGCCAGTTTCCATCACAGTATGGGACCGATATAAAATGAACAACAATTGTAAAATGTAACAATTACTGGAAAATGAAGACTCATAATAATCAATTTGATCATTCTATTGACCACTTTTGTGTGAAGGTGAAAAACAATGATCGAAACTTTAGAAATGAACATATCTTTCTATGACGAGATAATATTCTATTCAGCTACAAGATTCATTTTCCGAATGCCAACGTGTGGCATCTAGAAGTTGGAACAGTGCTTTTAATTGGTGCCCAATAACGAATATTTATGGCAAAGCAAACTATAATAACTACATGAAAAAATATTTTCGTAAATACCCAGACGTAAATGACTGATAAATCTTCTACAAGCCAATTGTCATTTAGTCATCGATGACAGTTACATATATCAGCGAGAGAGAGAGAGAGAGAGAGAGAGAGAGAGAGAGAGAGAGAGAGAGATCACAATCGAAACGCTTCCAAAAGGAAGGAGATGAACTGCGCTAATTTGAACGAACCTTCGAAAACGTAACGCCACATCTGTGACTGCTGTGAATTTAACGACCTCTTCAACGGTCGTGGAAACTGCAATGTTATTCAATATAACACCAGCGTACACGCGGCTTCATCATCACAACCAGCCTTTGGGTGCTTGTGAACTCCCTTGTTACGCTTCTTATTCAAATGAGAGTCGATTTAGATACAGCTCTGGCCGAGGCTGAAGCTTGTGTGTTGTTGTTGTTGTTGGGGGGGGGGGGGGGGGGGGTGGGGGGGGGGGCGGCAGTATTGCAAAAGCCGTGGGTTCATTTGAAGACCAAACTTTATTTTAGAGCTAATTAACCGCCTGGACTCGACACTTTGGGAACCATGGTGCTATTGCTTTTAAGAGAGTGAGAGAGAAGAGAGATGAGAGAGATGAGCGGACGAGAGAATCATACTTAACATAAAATACCAGATCTTTTCCCAAGTCATCTGAGGAGGAAAATGACATATATACAGGAGAGAAAAAAATCCCTACCAGGTTTTCTCCTCACTTGGCCATGAAGTCTTGTACAAATTAACGAATCTTGTAATAATTAATGAAGTCTGGTAAAAATTCGCGAACAATCTTAGTTGGCAGAACGCAACGAGTACCATTGATTTTTTTAATCTTTTTTAGGTTTGATGTAAATGTACGATGTATTACCATACATAAAGGCATTCAGTATTTTTTAAAATTAATATTAAAGGTTTTAATAAACGCAGCAGAGAGATGATGGTCGATGAACGAAGGAAATAATAGGCATGCTTTTAAAAACATACTCGGACACACACATGTAATATAAGTTACATATAATGTACGTATGTATGTATACACACCACCTATACATTCATAGAGTACCATGCAACCATCACAGGCAAATTATAACACATTGTCATTCAAAAGGAAAGTTTTCCTGTGTTGTACTGACACAGAAATCTATTTGTTCACAACAAACGCCATTATGTAACCCCCGAATTACCCCGCGCGCGTAAAACCCGTCATATCGTTCTATTTTTAGGTGATAAAGAGGAGCCATTTCGAGCAATATTTGGGATCCAAATCAAACGCGCATTGCAAGAATTATGACATGAAAGCGGATTAAAGTGCACACACTACTTTTTTTTTCTTCTTCTTCTTTTTTTTAGGAGGCAGTGTTTTTTGGGGAGGGGATAGTTTTTTTAATTTTTTTAAAATTTTTAAGGGGGTCAGTTTTTATTTATACATATTTTTTGACGCTGTGGAAATTGATTTAGTTCACCAATAAGTTTTTACCTTCAAGGAAGAAACCCGCTTCTTTTTAAGGGAGGTGGGAGGGCGGAGGTGGTAATTTTATACGTGTGCGTGCATAAAGATTCGGGCGTGAACTGCAATTCATGTTGCACTCTCCGATGTAAGAGGAAAGACTGCGTACACGCGTAAGTTGTCGGGTTACAGATGTATATCCCCCTTACCAAGCACAAGAAGAATGCACTCTTGTTTGCAACAAATTTTTAAGGTCGACCGCTTGCTCTAATTTCTCCTGTGTATAATTAATAAATAAAAATAAACAGAAAACAGAAGTAAAAGAAACTTCAGCTACAAGAAACATTTTCGCTGTCTAATCCTAAGATTCCGCTAAAAACCCTAAAAACAATAACTAATCAAGATATTTAAAAAAGATGGTAATAAGCTACCTAAAAAAATAAGCTACCTATATTTATGATACGAAACAGGCTCTATGGTAAAAGTTAATGTAGCAACACTGAGGTAGACTATGGATAAAAATCATATAAACAATACAATAAGATATATCCTATGACCTTGAAATGTAATGCGAATAATGAAAACGTGGCCAGAATCTTACAAACAACTTAATATCATGATTATATAATTTGGAACAAAACGTAGGTAAGCGGTCGATCAGGCACTTAGACCCAGCGGGCAGCAACGGTTACGCTTAATTACTGGAATTGCGTAACTTTTAGATGGCGTCACGGAACGGAATTGGCGCTCACTGGAACAGCCACGGGTGCAGGAACCATGATTATTCTTTTTTCGTGTTCCTTTCATCCTCAGGAACAGAGGCTGTCACAGAAAGCATATTCGGCAGTCTCCACAAACTTCAAATATAACCTCAAAATAAGCAGAGATCATTCGTATTAGACATCTAATTAATTCTTCCTCGAAAAGTTTATGTTATAAAAGGGACGCAAATAAAAACGTTTGACAAATATATATTAATTACGAAAAAAATTCAAATGAGATCCGTAGATAATTTTCTTCTAAAACTGGACTAAAATGATCTTTCCACTTAAGTTAAAAACATCGAATCCCAAGTTATGATATCATGTTCTGTTCATGCAAATGCAAGACAATGCAAACGCATACATAACTGCCATTAAATTAATTGAGGGCAGCGATCCCTGCGTTATGTGATATCGTGTAGCAACTGATAGTTCAAATTTGTTACGAACATATTTTGACGGACGGTACAGAAATGTTAAAGATTTCATAAATGAGGTAAATACACACACACAAATAAACACACACTTATACAAACAGATAGGCGGACAAACAAACAAGCAAACACACGCATGTTACATATATATGCCATAATAAATTATATTTGTATGTCCTTAGTTAATGATGAACTGAATTTGTTCACTGAAAATCTACAATAAATCATGGGAAATATACTTATATAGAGACTGAAGTCGAAAACTATCAAAACAATTACAATGAAGATTCATTCTTTATACGTAAAATTTTTGCTTGAAATATAAAGTTAAGTATGATAAAGCTTACTTGTCCTAAAACACTAAATTACTACTGGTCGAATTAATAGGTCATTATTGGCGTCTTATATAACAAAAACACACACACACACACACACACACACAGCACACAAGACATCATAAGTTGACGTAGAAAAATGTCTTCAATAGCGCATTGGGGAAATACTTCGAACGACGATGTGCCGATATGGCATGGAAGATGAACGTAAATAAAATTATGAAACTGATACCGAACAATTTTAATGCATATAGTGAAGAGATAAGTGAAGACGTTGATGAATGAGCCCCAAGTCCCACGGTTACGATCTGTCACCGGTGGGTGATCTGTGTCTGCGGATTGTACAATAAAATACCCCTTGCATTGACAACCTTCAACATTAATGGAAGCAATATATCATACTCTCCGTCTCTCGCGACGATTGAATCCCAGGATTGAATTGCAGTTGCGGGATCAAAAATCATGTCAAACATTCAGAGAAGTGTTATAAAAATTTTCAGAATTTGGTGTGTGGGAAGCAACTTCACCCACGAATAAATGTCAGATATTAGAGAGAGAGAGAGAGAGAGAGAGAGAGAGAGAGAGAGAGAGAGAGAGAGAGAGAGAGCATACTTAGCTTTATGGAAATAAATACAATAAAAGCTAAAGGTTATCACTTTGAAGTATGCCTGCTGCAAAAGAAACTGGTTAAGCTCTGATGTGATAACTGATGATGGTGCCACATTATAGATAGTGGAGCCTCGACGAGAATGGTTCACAGGAAACAATGGATGTGGGTAGTTAGACGGAGAGGGACGAGGAATAAGGATTTATATAAAGATGACCATCTCTACCAATTATATTTTTATGTAAATTTCAAAATACATAATGAATGAAATGGAATGGAAAAGAATATGGAAGTTAGGCCCAAGGCCAAATACTGGGTCCTATGAGGTCATCCAGCACGGGAAAGGAAATTGAGAGTAGGTAGGAAAGATAATATGAATGGAGGTACAGTAAAAGGAATGAAAGTGGTTGCAACTACGGGCCGAAGGGACGCTCCAAACAATCTTTAGTAATGCCTGCAGTGCAACCCCGTGAGGTGCACTGACGGCACTAAACCGAAACCCCCCACCCCACCCCACCCCTAATCTCCTTTAAAATCCCGATGCCTCCTGTGGTGATATACCATAATTCCTATTTTCACATGGAGGAGGCCTAAAATGCCATTAACTTGGTTTAAACATTCTCGAATGGTTCCCCTTAAAAATCAAACTAATACACCTTGATATGCCTATGACCTGTTTCTATGAGGCCAACATCCGCCATTTTCTATGATTGACACAGCTCTAAATGAAATCGTTTCTACATAACACTTCCTTTGAGCTTTCCAATAAACCTGTCCCTTCTCGAGACAAATACACATACCTAGTAGACATTCCTATTTACTCTTGGCCTGTGGCCTCTGCTGCTTCGTAACAATTTCATGATCCAAAGAACACAATCCTGACATAAAATTACTCCCCCACTTTCCCCTTTCCGGTATCTTTCCTCGCGCGTTTCCATTCGTGCTAAGGAAACTTAAGTTCCTCTGATACTTAAATATTTACGCCACCTTCCAAACACCGTATCCCTCCTCAGTTTAAATAAAGATCCTATAGTAGTAAAGTATGGTGCCTGAACACGTCGTAAAAGGAATTATACCATTTCACTGCTCGAGATGGGACGGTTTCAGGAGACTAAAACGATATTAACTGGCATACCGGAACCAGATCGTGTGTGTGTGTGTTTTTTTTTTATCCTTATATTGATTTTAGCGACCCCCACCCCCTTTCTCTCTCTCTCTCTCTCTCTCTCTCTCTGTATGTGTGTGTGTGTGTGTGAGTGACATGTATAAGGAAAACTACAAACTAAAAACATATGACGAAGAAATATACCAGACACTATTGTTTTCAGAAACACTTCCAAAGTTGGTAATAATGTCAGGCACGACTACCTTATTTTCAAGATTTTTTTTTTCTTTTTTTGCACGTATCTTACGCAGAAGATAAAAAGTAGCACGAATCACGCGTCACTTTTCTCCTTCTCAGTGCATGAACAGTAAATAAAAGCAATCCCTGACACATCTACTACACACACAAGCCACACTCAGGTTTTCTCCTGCAGGAAGGGGCAAAGGGGCATGTTTCAACTGAGGATTTCTGCTACGGATTCCCACATAATACAGGAGGAATCGCTCAAGTGGGCGTGGATCGATCCCTGGTATGGTCTTGACCTGCCACCTCGGTGGCCGCGAGTTCAATTCTCGAGCATTCCGTTGAGGAGTTAGAGATGTGCATTTCTGGTGATAGAAGTTCACTTTCAACGTGGTTCGGAAGTCACGTAAAGCCGTTGCAGAATAACCACTGGTTACATACAACGTAAAAAACGCCATACAAACAAAACAAACTCTGTTTTCTGCCTGGCAGCAGATCAACTGATGATTTCTGCTACGGATTCCACAGAATACTAAGAAACCACAAAAGTAAGCACGTGATTATGTTTATTAGCTAAAGCCACTGGGAAAGTTCAGAATGAAAAGACTAAGAGTCCCAAGTACTTTCGTGTATGCAACACATCTTCAGGTGACAAAGTACTAGACTCTGTCTTTTCATTTTTAACTTTCCCAGTGGATTCAGCTGATTCCATAGAATGTTGCCTTAAAGCAAATTGTTGCCCTGTTTCTGTTTTTTATATATTATCTATACTTATTGAATTAAAATTATTGAAGCAACTCTGTATTACGGGTTGACTGACTGGCAGTAATTGTGACCCAAAGTTTATTGATTTATAATAACACATACTTGCTCATGCTGCCTCCTACAGATGAAGAACCTCTTGGATTTCAGATGCAGGGCTCTCAGGTTGAGATCTGCCCGGACAGTGTAAGCTTCAGTGAATTTTAGGCCTACGTTTTCGTTTGGAAAGAGGAAGGGACGTGTATCCTTTGTGTTGCAATTCCCAATGCTTTAAATGAGCGGTTTTGAAATACTGGGAAGTATCTACATTCTACGGAAAATCTACTCTGAGACCTAGCTGGTTTCCAAAGTAGATAACTATAGAAAAACATGACACGAATATGTTTACATGTGAAAATAATGAGCATGAATACATAGGCATCCTTCAATGTTGCAAGATTTTTTTTTGTTTTCATTTTAGTTGGATTTCACTTTCACTTGAAACAAGTGGTTCCTGGCGTAAATAAAGCGTTAGCGGCATTCAAATAAACAATTGAAGGAAAATAAGATTATCATACTTAGCTTTACAAACTAAACATCAGTGCTTTCCTTTGACTTGGTGTACTCATAAAGGGTTCGTTGAATATGTAAGAGTTCCCCATCAAATCTTAAAACTTGTTTTCTATTATGCCATGTTCCCGCCGTTTTCTATGATTATCATTCCAAGTGAAGAATATCCTTTTTCCTCTGATGCTCATTATAACTGTTAAGTACATAAGAACGTTATGAAATGCATGTATGAACGTGTACGGGTATCAGAAGGTCATTATCAATGAAGGATTATATCGGATTAACTTGATGCAAAAGCCACAACCGAATATAATCACAGAGGCTGATGAATTTTTCATCGGCAAATTTCCCCGTTTCTCCAACGAACTGAATTATGTTCCTATCCTAAATATGGCTTAGCTAGGAGGTTTTTGCCAGGGAAAAGTAACGTTATATTGGAATATAAATCACAGGAAGAGAAAGTTTTATTCAAATAATGTGATTTTGATAACTTTAGGTGACAAGATAAAAATGACAAAGGACAGAGGTATAGGTAGATGGAAGAGACTCATTCAAAACGTGACCCCAAATAGGGATAAAGCTGGGAAAAAGAAGAAGAAGAAAAACAGGTGGGAAATCTAAAGACCAGAGAAAAAGAGAGCACGGACGATCGGTAAACAAACCCAAAATAGGTTATCCGAAACTACAAACCCTCTTAAGTTTGCTTTAAGCAGCTGGGCCCCATAAACAGTGACACTAATAGGGCGAGCACCAGTTAAACGGGCCGTTGCGTTGTGTATGAACAGCCTTTTTAGAGCTTAGTTCCTTTGTTAGAGTTTCCCCATTTCTGATTTGGGAAAAGAAAACGGAAAACCTTCCAAGACTTGTCCTCAAAACTGTTTTGCTTGCCTTCAATGACTAATAAAACTGGACAGTGCCGTGTTTTGTCAATCAGAATATTCCAATATGGAATAATGGATTGGTATGTAGAATTTAGGCCAAACGCCAAGCGCTGGGACCAATGAGGTCATTCAGCGCTGGAAATTGACAGTAGGTAGGTTTGAAAGGTTTAAACAGGACAAAACCTCAAAGTAGTTGCGCAATGAAACGATTGGATAGCAAGATGGAAGAAAGATAATATTTAAACTAGAAGGCAAAATTGTTTTCCCCTCCCCCTCACCCCCTAAAAAACAAACTAATAAAAGACGCCTGAAGAAAACTGCAAAAGAAAAAGGAGGAAGGCTTCTGGCCCAAGATCTGCAGTATTATGTTGTTTTTCTGATTCTGGAAATAACTCTCACTCTTTCTCCTTGAAGCGTGGTCATGATTTATGCAACGGTAAGAGGGCTACCGCACTGGAATGAACTGTGGTATTTTCCTTTTTTTTTTATTTTCTTTTTTTTTTCCCTTAATAATGTTCCTCGTTGGAGTCGAGTTAGGATTTCGCGCTCGGCTACCAATCCGGTGGTCCTAAGTTCGATTTTCTGCTCGGCCAAAGCGGAAACAGAGGAATTTATTGCTGGTGATAGAAATTTCTCGGTATAATGTGGTCCGAATCCCACAATAAGCTGTAGGTCCCGTTGCTAGGTGACCAATTGGTTCCTAGCTATGTAAAAATATCTAATCCTTCGGGCCAGCCCTATAGGAGTGCTGTTAATCAGCTCGGTGGTCTGGTCAAACTAAGATATACTTAAGTTTCTTTTTATCTTATTCTTGCGCGCTCACTTCGACTTATCTACACAAGATACCTGTATGAAACGAGTGTAAAAACTCCCTAAAAAGGGAAGCCAAGAGAAATGGCGATGTCCTTCTGGATAAAGAGAGATACACAACCTTGTCTTGAAGAGTCTGTCATCCATATTATGAAATACGTTCTACGTAACCCGTGGCGTAACCGCAGAGACATATTTGAATAATTTTTCACTCGACTCACCACCAACGTAGCAAGGTCTCGCAAAATGCAAAATTCATTCACTTTTTCAACTTCCGTCCAGTGCTGTCTAAATTCTGCCTACCGCCATGCCAATTCATCCGTTAATACATCGACGAAATATATCATTCACTACCTTTGAAATTCCATTTCGGAAACGGCACGAACATGAATATAATTTGATTAATATAACCAAAGTTTGATTTCATGATCCTTTTACTGGATTATATTTATATATAAAATGCCGACACTGACAACGGTTTCCGACCAATCTATCATGCAAATACGGTGATGATTTCATTACGTTCAACCGACGTATTCATTGACGCCAAAGTGCCATTCTAACGCAATAGGGAGTCTGAAACCGCGAATAATTATTTGCTCTGTCGCGTCAGCCGTCAGTCGTTCGTTATTCTATAACGCACAGCTGTGTAACAAGAGCATGAAAAGCCCCTTCGTTA
>NC_087204.1:19167741-19170241 GCF_015104395.2 Macrobrachium nipponense | reverse complement strand
TGTGTGTGTGTGTGTGTGTGTGTTTGTGTATACACGGGCTCTGTGTTAGTGCGCGTATATGTAGATTATTCTAGAGGATAAAAATATAAAAATGCTACGTAAAGCCAAGCAAAGTGCATTTTCCGGCGCTCACAAATACGTGCGAGATAAGTGACAAATAAAAATAAAAAATAAAAAACATCTTTTATTCATGGACAAATTCGCCTCGTTCCCCGATGTATTTCAGACACTTACCAATTCGCCTGGTTTACTCCGCTTCAATGGCTGACTCTAATAGCAGCGAAACGGGAATGCGCTCAATTATGGTTGGAGCAGCATCCGGTCAGTTTATAGACATTACGAATCCTTAGATTATCATAATTGCTGTAATGCCCGGCCATATATCGGTATTGGCAGGAAGCGGAGCGGGGAGTCTGGACGCTTAATAATCTTGGTCTCACTGTTTTTAGCTGGTCATTACTTGTCGTATATCAAAGCCTTCCTTTCATTTTGTTTGTTTGCCATTTCCCCTTCGTTTGATGGTGTGTAATTCTAGTAGGCCTACTAGAACTACATATATCGTAATAATGAAACAAGGCATGATCCGACCTTCAGCTTAACCAGGACGCGTGCAAGATTTTCCCCTCACGCATAAGTTATAAACGTTACATTCCTAACTTAACGTGAAGCGGTCTTCGTCATTAATAATCACAATTACTAATGCTCATACTAAAAACAAGGATCAAATAAAAAGAAACATAAATTATACACGTTCATATATTCTCAGTCATAAGCGGAACACAAAACAATTAGACAAAAATGTAGCCACCAAATAATCTATGGAAAATTAGCCCATTGTTTCACCAACAAAAATTAAAATAAATACGGTATATTTCATTAGGATTAATTTTTCTGTACTGTTGAACATGCACATAATTTATTTTTTTACATTTTCATTCTAATAAATAAATCATTAATATCCTATCCTAAAATTCCTTTATCTTTAATTCAATGCGAAACACATTTTTCAGACCTTTTTAGGCTTTTCCATAGGGCTTTCCTAACCCTCCCACCCACCCCAACAAGAACAACAACAGCAAGAACAACAAGAACAACAACAACAAGTAGTTCGTAGACTTGGTCCTTGACTAAGAGAAAATAACGAAACACTTTCTTAGCGAAATGACATTTTATATTTTTTTTTACATATCTTTATATTGTTCCTTCTCTGTCACTTATTTTTTTTAAGGAGTTTAAGGAATCTTCTAAACTTCGAAAAGTAGGAAAATATATTTCAGCTGGATTTTAGAAACATAATTTAGTAAGTGTACGTCAAGAATGTCAGGAGAAAAACAGTTTAATTAGGCGAGTAAAATTTATTAAGAAATGCCAAAAACAGTATTAACTACTATTATATATGTTGATTTTTATTTGTTGTTGTTGGAGGTGGTAAGAAAGGTCTAAGGAAAAGCCTAAAAAGGCCTGAAAAAGGTGTTTCAATTTGAGTTAAAGATACATGAATTTTAGGATAGGATATTTATGATTTATTTATTAGAATAAAAATGTAGAAAAATTATGTTAAAAATAAAAAGTACAGAAAAATTATTTCTATTGAAAATATAGCGTATTTATTTAAATTTTCGTCAGTGAAACAAGGATCTATTTGACCGTAGATTTTAGCACGCGCCCTGAGTAAGCTGGAGGTCGGATCATGCCTTGTATCCTTGTTAGTGGTACGTATGATATATCAAGTGTGTTCGCACAGTCTTTCGTATTATACCATGCATGAATACTGGAGATAAATGTTTTATGTGAAAAAGCAGGGATCATTAACACGTAAGACGATGTGATTCAGTTATTTTTCTAAAAACATTTTCGTCTCTACTGAAATAAAAAGAAATTAAACAAAGTCCCTTGAATATAAATATATGTATATTATATAATATATATATATATATATATATATATATAATATATATATATATATCTGTAAGAGATGCTGGATTGTCTCTCAGTTTCCTGATAAATACATAAGGATCTAGGAATTATAGTAAACAATTCAGATTGTATAAGAAACACTGGACGGTAACAATATTATCATGAGGTTTCTGCAGAGATTCAGATTGTTTTTCCAACTCTCTGATGTTGATTGTGACACATTTGATTTTGATAGAAAATGTATCTTGCTTAGCATTTGCTGAAAGAGAATTAAAATCCGAAATGTATGAAATATTTTAAATTAAAGGGGATCTATGTAAAAAAAAGCTTCTTTTTATCCATGTCTGCATTTTGGGTAGGTGTTTCACTAAATTTATTGGCGTCCTTGCCTGGTACAAAACTAATGAATGGGAGGAAATAGAGTTAAAACATTTACGAAATCAAATCCACTTTGAGTAATCCGCTTTCTGGATTGGATCATTTTTGTTTTTTGTTTTGTTTTGTTTTTTTACTGACCCTCGCCTTGCCGACAACCGACAAGGGACTTTGTTTAATTTCGTTTTATTTGAGTAGAGACGCAAAT
>NC_087204.1:19152741-19165241 GCF_015104395.2 Macrobrachium nipponense | reverse complement strand
AAATGAAAACGCATCTTATTTGAGAAGTTCTGCGGCACAGAGGCATTCGCGCATGTATTGTAGGCACCTGTTCTCATGATTGTCCTGGAATCGTCGGGCGTGTTGGGGAAACGCAAACAGGCGCCGAAGTGTCGTGAGAAACACCGCGATTCCTGATGCAATACTTCGTCTAGATTCTCTAAGAAGTTCCGGTAATCTCGGGAGCCTGTGACGTTCGCTGGAAAGCCCCGCCCCCAGAATGCCTTATAAATACGACTGACGAAGTAGGAGAAGGGAGAGATCATCAGTAAGAGTCACAGAACAGACTATCAGTGAGAAACCCAGCAGCAGAGATCAGAGATCATCAGAGAGAGATAAGAGAAGAAGGAACAGACGAAGGAGCAGTGAGGAAAAGGCGCTCAAGAATTTGGTCGGATTCTGGTCAAGTCGTCCGGGAGTGGACGACCGAGGCATTTAGATGTAGAGGAAGACTTCAGAGAAGAAACGTTATACAGGAGGTTTTGAGGAGTTCCTGCCCTTCAAGCATCAAGAGTATACATTGTTTTCTGCAATACGGAGAGTCAAGTAGACGACAGAAGTTACAGTTTCTCCTTGTGTGAAGCCACCGCTTCGAGCATAGATATCCAACGGCGCAAAACTGGCCGGCAAGTACTTTCATTACCCCACCGTTTCCCAGTTCACGCATTGTAAGATTTTGCTTGTGGTATATAAATAGGAGACACCACTCGTATTTATCTTTGTTAGTAAGCTTGTAAATAAACCTTTGTTCTGTTAGTGTTTCTTTCTATATTCGTATCTCCCGTTTCAACAGTTGGTGTTGAATTCTTTTTGTTATTTTCATATCGAACCTGAAGCGGACCTCTCACGGTTCGTAACACGCCCCGTCAGTTGAGTGAAGAATTCTTAATTATCCGATATCAATGAAGGGCTAATCATGATTCTTCCAGATCCAACAGGAGTTAGATACACCAACGGGGCAACTTATCTTTTCGTCGGGAGGGGGAGGTGGAAACGTGACGTGGATACATCATCAAAAAGCCATATTATTTATTTATTTATTTTTTAAATAATGATGCGAAAATAAGATAAAGGAATCTCACAGAATGGGAATTTTACTTATGTTTTCAGAATACATTAATTCTAATGAGTTTTTTTTTTAAGTACCAGTTTATTTTGTGTTTTAAATAATGATACGAAAATAAGACCCAGGAATCCCAAAGAATGGGAATTGTACTGATTTTTCAGAAAACAATAATTCTAATGATTCTTTTAATTTTTTTTGGGGGGGGAAAGTGCCAATTTATTATTTTTTAAGTAATGAAGCGAAAATAAGATACAGGAATCCCATGGAATGGGAATTGTACTAATTTTTCAGAACGCATTAATTCTAATGATTTTTTTTAAGTGCCATTTAGAAATTTATTTTTTCAAAATAATGATGCGGAAAATAAGATACAGGAATCCCATAGAATGGGAAATGTACTAATTTTTCAAAATTATTCTAATGAGTCTTTTTATATTTTTTTTAAAGTGCCATTTTATTTTATTTTATTATGAAAATAATGATGCGAAAATAATATACAGGAATCCAACAGAATGGGAATTCTACTGATTTTTCATAATAGATTCATTCTGATGAGTCTTTTTTTTTCCCCTTAAATATTCAATCCATTCAGTGTGATATTCATCCTACCCTCCTCGAAAATATGTTCAGTTGAACCGACTGAATTTACAAAGTGAGCATTTGGAAGCTGCTGGTTTTTTCCCTAGAATTATTCTAAAAAACCACAGCTGGGTCGGATAGGGTACAGGTAGTTAGTAGATGCTCTTAACTTAGGTTACTGAAAGAACTCTCACCGTTTTCTAGGTGAGAGGAATATTAAAGCCACCCTAAAACCCACCTGCTATGGTCTTCTCACACATGAAGAGCTACGTTTTCCTAAACCACCTCGTCACTGTATATATGTATATATATATATATATATAATATATATATATATATATATATATATATATATATATATATATATATATATACATATATATATATATATATATATATATATATATAATATATATATATATATATAATATATATATATATATATATATATATACTATGTAAGTGTTTACATAATAAAAATATGGAATGTTAGTCCATATATATAAAAGTCTAAAACTAAAGAGGTCAACCAGATTGCTTGCAGGAATGTGATCAGACTAGAGACGCTAAAGATGACGTATACAATAAAGTATGTAGGCTAAGATAACATGCCGTCACCTGTAGTCATTCAATTGTTTATAAACATTAGTCAAGCTCCCTGCTTGAGACAAACTACCCCGACCTATTATTCAAACGGCCTACGTGATCTGTAGCGTGTCTCATCGATTGTGTGTTCGTATGAAACTATGTCATCTGATAGTATGTTTCATATGTTCGAACTACTGTCTGTTCCTTCATAACTTGTAACAGAGATGGTAGACAGGCAGAACAGAGTGAGCTATCGTCTTTAGAAGACCTGTACCTCTTACCTAAGCTTTATCATGTAGAGGAATAGGATTAGCCATCATCATTGGCAGAAAAGCGATCAAGCTATCGTTATTGGAAGACTTGTACAGTCATACCTGATCTTCATCATGTAAAACTTCAGAAGAATATACTATTTTTATACCTTGTGTTTTCTACAAGAACCTCACCGAACCATGAGTTTAACACATCGTCGTAAAGATAATACCGACTTCGTAAGTGATCTACAAAACCCCAGACACTCCATTGAAGATGGAAGTGCAATACCAACCGACTTAGCGTATAGATTATCGCTAGTCTAACATTACCTCATAGGGCGCCTTATCATACAAGGCACAAGTCCTAATATTGGTGGCCAGCGGACCAGAAGAACTCTACAACGTCCTACGAAGAAAAAACAGAATAATAAATCATGAAGTCAACGACGACGAAAGCAGCAGATTCTTCAAGCAACCTAGTATCATCATTAAGTGAGCGACTTCAGAAAACAACAAGATTCGTCAAGCAACTTAGTATCATCGTTAGTGAATAACTTCAAGAAACAAAACGACGTGTCCTTTTCCTACGGCAACGGAAGCTTCGTCTCTCATTAGAATCATTCAAGAAAACATCGTTAGTGAGCGTTTCCGGCACTGCAAGAAACAAACCGAACGCGTCTGCAGCATCGGATTTCAAGGGCTCGAATCATCGAAACAACGCGCACGGGGAAAACTGAAGCCAAAACCAGGTCGTCCGCTAAATATAGAAGGAGGACCAAGGCCGTGTGTCGTTATCGGAACACCGTGACTTCCCCACAAAAGCAAAGCTAAGTACAATTTTTTTATTCATTTGGAGTAACTTTGAGTGTTTCCTTTACAGGTCGAATTTCGTTATTCCTGTGGCTGAAGTTACGAGACATTCTTAATCTTACTTTTTACAGAAATTATCTACATCATGGAGATTTCGCTACTGCGAGTTTTTTTATCTTTAGTGTCTGTTTCCAGAAGTTCTACTGAAATATCATAATCATATACTATGTTATTTATCATTTTGGGTGATTATTAATCCCTTACGTAACAAATCATATTAAACAGTGAATATGCGTTTACGCAATGTGGACGTCTGTATTTTATACAGATGCATGGATAGGGTCGTAAGCACCGTATTGGATTAGAAAAACACAAAAAAACAAGTGGAACACCCGTACAAATCTATATAAATTAGAGGTAACACTATTTCGGGTCATGACAATAAATGCTCCTTTGCAAAGTCCCGATCGCAGTTTTAGCCTTGAGTTTTTTGAGTTATATAAAATATCGAACCTCAATGACTCAACTTAACTTTAAAAATACGGCTGGATTGCAAGGAATAACATGTCTGTAAAAAAAACTTCATCAGGCTAAATGCGCTGACCAGGATCCCTCACTATTTCAAATTTTAGCAAAGAATGAAGTACAAACAGTTAATATTGAATACAGTAGAGATAACTTGTCTTATTAGTAATCGCTCAGTTCCTAATAGTTCGTCATTCATTGCTTTATACGTAACCAGCAACATAATGCTAAAAACACACAATACGTTGCCGATGGTAATAAGAGAAGGATCCTAATTATTACAAAAGAAATAGAAACAGTAGCCCGTTCAGAATCAAACAAGCAAACTCGGTGACTGTGTCACCTAGTCAGCGGTCAAGGTTAGTCAAAAAACTGCCGAAGTGTTCAAAACATAGCAAATTCCACACAATAAGCGACTCTAGCAGAGTGGGGAAAAGCGATTTGTTTTGGTTCATACCAATTTATCTTTTTGAAGTTAAAAAAGGATTTTTCCTATGAAACACACGACGTATAAAGTAATCAGAGCAGTTTTCGTTTAATTTTTAATACATTAAGTTATAATAAATACTGGTGGATTAAGCCCGACTGTACGCGCCGTAAAAAAATTAGAATATCTTGTTTATTCCTTTACTACACGTAATATCCTGTATTTACGACTCACCGTCTGTTGTTCGAACTTCTCTAATGAGAAGTCCGGATAAGCGAGCGCTTACAGATACCTCTATAGTTATAAAAAAACATTGATCTGTATCTAGTGTAATTGTAAGATTCATCTAGGGGTATACAAAATATCATCTTACATCCTGCAAAATAAGGCGTGTTTATCAAAGGAAAATCCTATAAACCTTCAAACATAGTAAAATCCGTTTGAACAAAAATGAGACAATTAATCAAATAATAACTTATATAAAGGAACTATACATTTGTCTCATAAATCGTAACATTGTTCAAATGACCCAACAGAATTCTCCCACAACCGCAGTCGTACTTTGCACGCAAAATCTCGAGAAGCATGCACCCTCGAATGTCTTAGTGCGTTGTAAAAAGACTTGCTGGGAAATGAAATTTTAATCCTTCCCGACACTCTGAAATATAACGATTTCCGCGAACAAAGCTCTAAAAGTATACATATCGTGGATACGGAAGTTATAAATATCGCATTTTTTATTGTTGCTAATTTTTAATCACGCCCGACCGGTCGTGGATGAATCTCTCTGATAATCTTAAATCTAAATATATCCGTAAAGTTTCATTCAAGTAGAGGTGATTCAGCAGAATTTTTTTTTTATTTTCTACCTGAATACCAGGAAGTTTCTCCACTAGCGAGTGATCTGGGGAGGGAGAAAAAAACGGATGTAATTTTAACACAAAACACGTCTAAGGACAAACATAAAGCTATTTACGTACCTTCGTATAGATCTCAATGAAATTTTAAAAATAGAGATAAATGACGAAGTTGAAAAATGTTGATAATAGGAGCCATTAGGAAATCAAATAAGCCCACTTATAATTTTTCCCTCAAAACGTCATGCCATAAAAGATCGGACTTGGCGTATCTGCGCAAGATTACTGTCGCTTAAACAAGGAAAGACGACTTCCGATAGTTTCCAGTGCGATGTACCGACGACATCTATCTCTGTTAGGTTAGAATAAATTTTTTTTTTCACCAACTTGACTTACTTAAATGCTTTTACCAGATACCATTACCTAAGTGATTGTACCTCATACACCGTTTTCAGGCACACCCAGGGGACATTATCAATTTTTACGTATGCCTCGGCTTACGTTGCGCCCCAAATTACAATATAGTGTTTGGAGACTTTTAGGGGATAACCTACATGCCTATATGGATGATCTTGTAATCTTTTCTAATACCTTAGAAGTACATTCACATAAAGTAGAGCTAGTGCTACAGAGACAAAGACAAATAATTCTCAGAGTAAAATATTAAATGTGAGTTTTTTCAAAACCGAACATGTTATCTAGGTTTTATGTGTGGTCAAGGTCTTAAAAGTAGTCCAGGTAAGGTGTCGGCTATTCATAACTTTCCGGTACTTATTAACGTAAAAAGGGGATACAGCACTTTTGCGCTGTAGTGGGTATTACAATCGTATGTAAATATGTAACTCTTCAATGAGACAGCTCCTTTAACAGATCTTACGAAGAAGAGCGTAGATTTATTATGGTCTGAAAAGCATCAACAGGCGTTCGATATCTTAAAAGCGGAATAATGCAGCTTACCTAACTTAAAAATCCCTGATTTAAATAAGGAATTTTTTTTTTTATTGCAACAGACGCCTCAGACCAAGGGGTAAGAGGGATACTACTTCAGCAATGGGAATGATAAACAGTTTCTTTCCTATAGCTTTTTAATTCACGTAAACTAAAGCCCTCTGAAGTAAATATGCAGTAATAAGCAAGGAAGGGCTAGGTATCTTTAACTCACTAGTACATTTTAAGTTCATAATCTATGGCTATCCTGATAAAGTCCTTACCGAACATGAGTCCTTTACCGAGTTTTTCAAAGGCTTTAATCACAGTCCAAAAGGAACTCGGTGACAAATGATCATTCAGGTTATGGAGCCAAGATAAGATATCTACCTGGAAAGCAAATATCATAGCTGACGCATTATCCGCAATCCCGCACCATACAGCAAAGAACCATTAATTGACTAAAAGATATAGAAACATCCGTACCTATTGTTAAAACCGTATCTAAACAAGAAAATTCCTTAACCCAAGAGATCGCGAGCATTGAATATCTGGGTCGGAGCGCAGAACTGTTACAAACTGAACAAAGGAAGAGTAACAGACATAACCAAAACAATAAACATTTCGAACGGAAACAGAGTCAGCAGCAATAAACATCAAACAATAAACATTTCGAAACGGAAACAGGGTCAGTGGCTAAGCAAAAAACCAATAAACACTTCGAGCAGAAACCCTAAAGCAAAAATATATTTAAAGTATGTGTATCAGAATAATGTAATCAAATGTAATATTATATGTAGGTCTGTGACGAGGTAAACCCGAAGAACACAGCAGATGACTAACGACCAGGTATTAGTAATAATCTCTTTCATACCAATCGTCATAAACTGGTTGCATTCCGTCATCCAGGGTTCCCTACTATGTCACAGAAAGCCAAATCACTATTTTACTGGCCTACAATGCTTACAGATATAAAAAGCACATAACTGATTGTAACACGTGTCATGAAGACAAGGGACACACTAAGACCTGTCAGTTTAAGGGCCTATCCTGTGCCAAATCAATCTTGAAAGAATATCGTAGAATTATTAACAGAATTACGAGTCTGACAGAGGGAATAAACACTTCTTAGTGTTAATAGTTCCTTGACACGTTATATAGAATTAATAGCACTAAAAACACACACCGCAATTGAGTGCGTTACGAATATTTAGAGTGCTAAATCAATAAATATGGAATTCAACACATAATAATCTGTGACTCGGGTGGTGGGTAAATCAATAATAATCTCCTTAACACGTTGTGTGAATTCCTTTCCATTAAGAAAAACCAATAATATATTTGATCACCCAGAGTCATCGGTTTGGTAGAATAACGGAATTAAATAGAAGTGTCAATGTCTACGAGTTACAACTCGTGATATTGGATCCGACCGGATTATAGCGGTTCTCGCGGTTTTAAATACCTTTATCATTTATATCATGTATCTATAGAATTGATGCCGCAAGTAGCCTTATACGGTACGCCGCTAGACACTTTCACAATATTCAAGCCAACCATTAATTTATCAAAGATATATAAAAAAATATATATAAATAAATAAAATATAAAATAAAATAAATATGGATACAAGTGGAGTCAATATAATACACTCCGTAAGAAGTCGGAAGGGTTACAAATTATAATAAAAAAGGAATCACGATAATATCAATAAGCAAAACGTAACCATTATATATCCAAATATATATGCGTAAAGATTTGAACTCTAACTTAACGCTTTAGTAATGACAAATAAGCTAAAAGTTCAAACACATATCAAAACCTACTGACATAGTTGTCTGTCCCGGTAATTTATATTCGTAGTCAATGAAAAAAAAAAATTAAATAAATAAATAAATAAATAAACTAATAATAAATAAAATAAAATAAATAAAATAAAATAAAAGAGATTTTAAAGTCAGGAAGTCTAGAAGTGAAAATGTTATCTATGGAATAATCCTATATGAATCTTATTACAGGGCTAATAATATATATAGAATTTGTATGGAAAACCTTTTTCATATAGTTTTGAATAAGGAATATTTATTTAACATAATGCCAACATAAAACTAATATATTGTTCAATTTTGGTACTGTTGTTTTTTTTTTTTTTTTTTTTTTTTTTCAGACATTCTTCTCATGCGGGTGGAGAATTAAAACACTAAAATATCATTTGAAAATACTAAAGTCGTATCTCTTACAGCAAGTAAACGTAACTCTTAGCTGGCTGAGAGCATCTCCTGCCAAGTGACGACGTCATCATTGCCGTATCAGCATTTGTTCCTTTTAACCTCAATAATCTGCTTACACAGGCTTCATCTGTGTGTCGTCTCTGCTTGCAAAAGCAGATTGACTGAGTTAAAGGAATGCTAGCGAACTTCTCATGGGCAAGGCAGACATAGGTACAGGTGTCTTATCGGTATGCGCAATGCAACTTGCAATCATTTTAAAATTAATAAACAAAATAAGGAAATAGAATTTCTATAACATCAAAATGAATTAATTTTTTCTGAACCTCATAGACATTAGAAGTATCACGATATGGATATGGATTATTTACTTGCAACATTAGCTTATTACAATTCAAGTAAAACATTCATGGGAAAATGTCACATTTTCTTGAAAAACCCAAAGTTTATTTAGAAATTAGTTACATAGTGGGTGTTTTTTTCGTTGCATCTCCTACCTATTAATAAAGTTTTTTTTTAAAAAAAATTAACCTCAGAGGATGCGCGCGAGAAAATTGAATATGAAACTTTTGTTCGTAGGGCACATAGAATCATGATTAATATTCTCTTTGACTCTTATGTTGCCTGGCAATCTTACAATTAGCTCCGTTTTCCACTTCTTTGTCTAGTAACTTACTACCAGTAATATCGAATTTTCTTTGAGATTCGTAATGATATCTATTTTTTATAATTCTGGATATTTTTACAAGTCATCATAGATCTGGATAGGTTCACTCATTGTTAATGCCATGGATAAAAAAGTTTGTACAGCGGACTCTTTTGAATTCCGAAATATCAGCGAATTCATGTGGGTTAAGTCTGGTCTAAATGCTCTCTCCCCCTCCCCTGTATTTGGATGTCGTCTGAATTTACTTTGCCCTTGTGACAAGTATAATTTCACTTGCAGGCTGAGTTAATGGAACCGGTTACAGTATCCTGCAGTACGAGAGTTTCACATCGCAACTTCAAAAAATCGTTCGTCGTAGCGGACGACTACAGTCAAGTACACGCCTACAATGTGAAGGAATTTCATGGACTTCTTCGACCGACACCGTATCTCGTCGTTAATCTCGTTTTAATGCGGAATGCTCCAGCGGCTGTCGGAATCGACTACAAAAAGGGACTACTTCCGACAATTACGACCCGAAGGATATTCAACTCTACTTTGCTGGCGAAGGACTCGTGCTGGGATGATCTATTCATCGCGAACGTAATCGTGTAGCTTAGGATGCAGAGAATAAAGTATGAGCGCAAAATGGAACGTTGGACCCGCCCAGGCAAATTTTCCCCTTGTTTTAACCATTGAAAAAGGCCGTTTCATTTGGCTAAAGGTGGTTTGTCTGGAACTGTGTAATGGACGAAAAGTTGTTCGAACGCTAGTTAAAAGTGAAGTAGTAGTAACCTCGGTCATGTATCCTATATATATAAAGTATCATGTATCCTTAATATAATTGATCATAAATAACAGAGTCGAAATATATCTTTGCGTGTACGCAATGGGAATCTCTTATATAAATGATCATAAATAACAGAATCTAAATATATCTTTGCGTGTACGCAATAGGAATCTATTTAAAGTGCACATATATTAATCATAATTATATGAATCCATATACCATATGTAATAAAACAAATCAGGTAGCCTCTAATCAATATGTTACCTTATATCTTACCATTATCTGCAGTTATTTATGAGTTAGTATATGAATTAATGAATCAGATATATAACATTTAGCATAAAAATCAACGAATCAATCAGCATAAACATTAATAAATTTTATCAATTCATATATGAACTTTGTTATCAGTTAAAATATGATTTTTATCATGTTAATCTTCATTCTATGCAATTATCAGAGTTACATTAGTATTTTCTGTAGCATAAGTTATCTTAAAGAGATGAAGTGAAAAACTGTATCATTATATATATCTGTGATCACTATTATTTACCAATATCATTGTTTTATATTTTTATTACTTGAATCAATTCATGTACACAAATGAATTTTTATTTACTATATATATATATATATTCACATAGTGTCTGTATCACACTCCTATAAGTCAGATGCAAGTCAAGTTTGAGTAATATTCAGTAGCTGGTTTGGTAGCTGACCGAGCTGATGTAAGTGTTTTACATAATAAAAATATGGAATGTTAGTCCATATATATAAAAGTCTAAAACTAAAGAGGTCAAACCAGATTGCTTGCAGGAATGTGATCAGACTAGAGACGCTAAAGATGACGTATACAATAAGTATGTAGGCTAAGATAACATGCCGTCACCTGTAGTCATTCAATTGTTTATAAACATTAGTCCAAGCTCCCTGCTTGAGACAACTACCCCGACCTATTATTCAAACGGCCTACGTGATCTGTAGCGTGTCTCATTCGATTGTGTGTTCGTATTGAAACTATGTCATCTGATAGTATGTTCATATGTTCGAACTACTGTCTGTTCCTTCATAACTTGTAACAGAGATGGTAGACAGGCAGAACAGGAGTGAGCTATCGTCTTTAGAAGACCTGTACTCTTTACTAAGCTTTATCATGTAGAGGAATAGGATTAGCCATCATCATTGGCAGAAGCGATCAAGCTATCGTTATTGGAAGACTTGTACAGTCATAACTGATCTTCATCATGAAAACTTCAGAATATACTATTTTTATACTTGTGTTTTCTACAAGAACCTCACCGAACCATGAGTTTAACACATCGTCGTAAAGATAATACCGACTTCGTAAGTGATCTACAAAACCCAGACACTCCATTGAAGATTGGAAGTGCAATCCACCAAACCCGACTTAGCGTATAGATTATCGCTAGTCTAACATTACCTCATAGGGCGCCTTATCATACAAGGCACAAGCCCTAATATATATATATATAATATATATATATATATATATATATATATATATATATATATATATATATATATGTATATATATATATATATATATATATATATATATATATATATATATAAATAGGTAGCCAATGATTTTGAAATGCATGCAATCATTTCTCAAGATTCTTTGATAAAGTTTTCTAGTATTAAGACGCATTTGGGATGATTCAGAACTGTAACTAATACATAGGATAAACAAATCCTCAACATCCCCCTAAATAAAACCTCAAACCTAATTAACCCAAAGGATGAAACATGAAAGATCGTCAGTACGCACTCAACTTTTTTGGTCTCACGGGCTTAGGCTGGGCTAATGGAATAGTATCGAAAATCCCGATCAGCATTAAGGATACGACGTACAAATAAAAGGCGCTCATCAAAGAGCAGGTTATTAGTACTTCCATTTGGGAATGCTGTCGGTAATTCCTGTCTCGTATGATTTGAAGTTTTGCTAATCAACTTCGTAAAGCAATGCATGTAATAAATTAGATATTCATATTCACCGCAGGACGATTGTACTATGTTGATTATTAACGGTATTGACGTTCAAACAATTGTGCCATGGACAAAATATATCAATCATGCAGACGACAAGAGCTTGGCTTTCAACAAAGAATTTACTGTTTGATAACACTCTCTCTCTCTCTCTCTCTCTCTCTCTCTCTCTCTCTCTCTCTCTCTCTCGTCGATGACCTAAGTTGTTGGGACGCCATGGTACTTTTTTTGCATCAATGAATAAATCTCTCTCTCTCTCTCTCTCTCTCTCTCTCTCTCTCTCTCTCTCTCTCTCTCTTCAACTGATCTGCTTTAAGCTGATGGCAGTGCCCTTGAAAAATAGTACCACTGGAAGCATTTCCAATTAAAGCATTTTCTAGGCTTCCAGGGTAGGACCAAAGGAAGAACTGGGAAAGAAAGTGGAATGCCGAAGGGGTGGGGGTTTGAGTGGGTGGGGGTGGTGAGGTGGAGGGGTGGGGAGCAAATGACCTTGTTTTCTAGCTGGTTTAAAATGCAATTACTTCCCCCCCCCCCCCGCCCCCAACGTCTGGAATTCGAAACGTTCCCACTCGCCTCCCTTTTAGGATTCAGATAAATAATTTTCGGAGAATTTGTAGCTTTTCTATGTTGCTTCCTTAATAGGGATGGTGCGGGTGATATCTGGTCCCTTTTTATTAATGTTTATCGTAAGCTTTTCTCTCCGTTTTTTGTGTGTCCCTTATTTTATTATAACCACGGAATAAATAACACACACACATACACACAAACACAATAT
>NC_087204.1:19121606-19152241 GCF_015104395.2 Macrobrachium nipponense | reverse complement strand
CTGGAGCTGCCAGACATCCTCGGGCTGGGAAGCTGAGGTGGACTGATCTTGGTGCGGTGTCCGTCCTCCTTATATCTGTGGTTGACAGCAGGGGGTCTGCCCCATGCTTGTCTCCTATTGGCTGGTGGCGGTGAGTCTTGTTTTCATTGGCTGCCTGAGCCAGGTCGCAAGCCACTTTCTTCGGGCCGATGGTTGCGTTGCAGCATATCCTGCAGCCGCCTGGACCTCCTAAGCGGCGCTGTAACATTGATGGGCGTTGCGCTACGCTGTGGGACGTCACGGCTACTTCGATTTCCATCGGCTGCAGGAGTACCTCGTTCGGGGGCGTTGTCATCCATAGAGTTGTCATGATCGGTTGGTGTCATTGTTGGTGGCAGGTCTTCTCATAACTCGTAGGGAGGAGAAATTCTTCCTGCGTCGTATTCAGAGTAGGTTTTATTTGCTGGATGAGTAGCGCCTCCAGCAGGCGCAACCGACGGGCATCAGGGGCCTTCCCGATGATCTTCGTGTTCTTTATGATGACATCTCGGGAGATGGCCTCGTGATGTTTGGTGCGGGCGTGATTCTTTATAGTCCCCCTCTTGGGCGTGGCACGAGAGCTCTTCGAAGTAGCATGGTAAGTCCTACCTTACGTCAGGCGCCGCTGCATTCGCGGACTGGGCAGTATATTGGTACACTACATGCGTCTCGCTCAGGGGTTCTCGTACCTGTGAGAGGGGTTATTTTTCATAATAAGATCGCGCTCCTCGATTCTGGCTAAATATGATTAGAGTCGATATCTTGTGTCGTCAGTCGGGGATACATTATCGGAAATAATTTCTTAACGGCGTCCTATTCTTCACGGTAATGGGAACTCATTGGAAGGCTTTGTAGTTACAGCTTGACATATCCTGGGGGCGGCGGCTGGCGGCTCTCACTACCGTACCATTTCTCAGGGCGTGCGGACTTCTGTGTAATTGATTGGAGTTACCCACCTATTTCCACAAGTACTGAGGAGGCGCGGTCTACAGAGTTCCTGGGAGTTCCTGCCAGGTTGAAGCAGCTGCGGAGAGGGCCCTCCTGCGAAGAGCCTGACGGTGGTGCTTTGAATCTGGCGGGGCAACTCGCGTCTCCGTTGAGGCAAAGCCTAATTGGTTTTTCTTGTGAGATGAAGTACGGAGACGTATTCCGTCCTGCTTACAAGGACGTCGAGAGGAAGGGGAGCCGACGTCGGAGCTGACGTTCGACTGTGTTAATCAGCACACTACACTGCTGAAATGCTTGACGGAGGGCTCTACCTCATTCCTCGGCGTCGACTTGCACAAAGATGTCGTCAATATAACGTCCTATCTGCGGGGTTGCTGCATCCTGGCGAAGAACCGTTCCTCCCGTGCCATATAAAAAGTTAGGAAGGGAACCACAAGTGGGGAGCCATCGACCACGCCGTCCTTTGGCGGCAAAATCTAGGCCACGCGTGGGTGGAGAAACGGGCCTTCCTGGTGCACATCTACAGACAGCATATGAGCGATGGCTCCGGTATGTGGAGGGGCGCCGTCTTGACCGATTCCTGTAGACACGATCAAGGATTAATATCTATGGTTTCGTCGACAGGCCCGTTCGTAAATAGGGACTCTACATCAAGCGAGGCGATAATCCGGTACTCAGGGGCGCCTGATTGGCCTCTAAAGAAACTCTGCCGAAGACTGCAGGCTGTAACGACTCGGGGACGTAAAGGGGTCATAAATTTGAGTGCAGTCGTTTAGCCAAGGCGTTAGTAGGGGCGGCGCGTCGGCCTGATGATCGGACGGAGGAGGCTTTTCCTGTTTTTGGGCTTTTTACATTGCCATATAAATAACACCAGGCTTTTGTAGTCTCATTGTATGGGCGGGAGGGCACAGCATTTGTGTC
The DNA here is from genome assembly GCF_015104395.2 of Macrobrachium nipponense. Taxonomy (NCBI): domain Eukaryota; kingdom Metazoa; phylum Arthropoda; class Malacostraca; order Decapoda; family Palaemonidae; genus Macrobrachium; species Macrobrachium nipponense. Next base: position 19,150,354 of record NC_087204.1, on the reverse strand, counting down.
GCAGCATCACGCGCTGATGGATCCGTAGCCTCCCTTCTTGGAGTCGTCTTGTCGGGTTCCTCGTCAGGCGCTAGGAAATTGCTCAGTCAGGACAAAATAGGCATCCAGAGTTCTAGTGAATATTCGGCAGTACTCAATCAAGACGAAGGCTGCTGTCTTGTCACGCGCCGCGTTCGCCACGTAAGAGCTCAGAAGTAGGAGGGGTTGAAGGCGTCGGTAGTTTCTCACGCGTTGTGCTACGGGCTTCGAGTTAGCTGGAGGGAGTCTAGGAGCACCGTGAGAACTACCGACGCCCTTCAAAAACCCCATCCTACCTTGCTGAGCTTTACAGAGAGGGGCTCGCACTTCCCAGCCGGGGATCCTCACCAAGGATATGAAGAAAGCAGCGAGGAAAACTGAAGGAGAAAGTATAAGTGAACAATCACGGTGCGACGCGCGGACAGGAAGCAGCCTCGCACTTGATGATACTGCGCAATCACGAGAAGCTGGAGAGCTATTGTTCTGGCCGAAGAGCAAATGTTCGAGGCCTATGGGGCTTGATAGAGGAACCCGACAGACGACATCAAGAGGGAGGCTAACGAGTCATCAGAGCATGAAATGCTGCAACAAATGCTGTGCACTCCCGCCATACAAGGAGACTCAGCCTGGGTTAGTTATATGGCAATGTATAAAAAAACCACAAAACAAGAAAACCCCTCGGCCGATCACAGCAGCCGCCCGCCCCTCGAGTACGCTTGGCTAAACGCCTCCGCAACCAAAATTTTGGAACACTTACGTCCCCGAGGTACAGCACGCAGCTTCGGCAGGAGTTATAGAAGCCACCAAGGGACGCCCCTGGTACGCGGATTATCGCCCCCTCGCTGGATGTAGAGTCCCTATTTACGAACGTGCCTGTCGACGAAACAAATGATATCAAGATCTGATCGTTGTCTACAGGAATCAGTCGACCGGCGCCCCTCAAACAGTACCGGAAGCCTCGCTCCGTACGCTTGGGGGGGGGCGGAGAGATATGCACCAAGAAGGCCCCTTTTCTCCTACCCACCGGGGCCCAAGGATGTTACGCCAAAGGACGGCTTTACGGGCGATGATGGTATCCCCATGGGGGTTCTCTTCGCTAACTTTTATATGGGCACCGTTGGAAGAAAAAGACGGCTGGGCATGGAGGCCCTAGAGAATAGCTGAGTGAGGAACGGGTCTTCGCCAGGAGCAGCAACCCGCAGATATGGACGTTATATTGACGGACCATCTTTTGTGCAAGTCGACGCGAGGCAATGAGAGTTAAGAAGCACTCGTCAAGCATTTCAGCAGTTGTAGTGCTGCTGAATCTACACAGTCCGAACGCAGAGCTCCGACGATCGGCTCCTTCCCGACCGTATTGTAAGCAAGACGAAGACGGTCTCGACTTCAGTTAAAACAACGAAAACCAATTTAGACTGTGCCTCAACGGGAGACAGCGAGTCGCCCCCGCCAGATTCAAAAGCCAACCACCGTCAGGGCCTTCGTCAGGAGGGCCTCTTCCACTTTGGCTCAACTGCAGGGGACACTCACCAGGAAACTCGACGCGCCTTTCCTAAAAAGACTTGTGAATAATGGGTAACCCAAATACAAATTCAGCAAGGAAGTCGCACAGACTGGAGAAATGGTACATACGGTGTGAGAGGCCCGCAGCCCCGCCCCAGGATAATATCAAGCTGAACTACAAAATGCCATGCACGAGTCCCATTACCGTGAGAGAGGACGCCAGTAAGAATAATTATTTCCGAAATGAATCCCGACTGACGACCCCAAGAATATCGACCTAATCATATATTCCGAAGCGCGAGGAACGACTCGATTATATGAAAAATAAACCCCTCTCACAGGTTACGAGAACCCCTGAAGCAGACGCATTGTAGTGTACCATATAACATGCACAGTCCGCGAATTGCAAGCGGCGCCAACGTAGGTATGACAAAAGCGATCTGTCCGTAATATGACATCTCGGATCTGCCACGCCAAGAGGGGCTAAAAGAATCACGCCCGCCACCAAACATCACGAGGGCAATCTCCCCGATATGTCATCATAAAGAACACGAAGATCACGGGAAGGACCTTTGATGCCGTCTGGTTGCGCCTGCTGGAGCGCTACCTCACCATGCAATAAAAAACATATCTGAATTACGACGCAGGAAGCGAATTTTTTTTGTTCTTCTCCCTAACGAGTATGAGGAAACATGCCACCAACATATGGACACCACGATAATGACCACCTATGGATGACAACGCCCCCGAACGCAGGTATCAGCAGCCGATGGAAATCAAAGTAGCCGTGACGTCCACAGCGTAGCGCAACGACCATCAATGTACAAGCGCCGACTTAGGAGGTCCAGCGGTGGCTGCAGGATATGCTGCAACACAACCATCGGCCCGAAGGAAAGTGGCTGCGACGGCTCAGGCAGCCAATGAAAACAAGAATCACCCGACACATAGCCAATAGGAAGACAAGCATGGGCAGACCCCCTGACGTTCAACCACAGCTATAAAGGAGGACGTGACACCGCACCAAGATCAGTTCCCACCTCAGCTTCCCAGCCCGAGGATGTCTGGCAGCTCCAGACGAAAAGCTCGCTTAAGAAATGAGAAGAGAAGAGATAGAGAGAAGAGAGAGAGGAGAGAGAGCAGAGAAAATCGTTAAGACTTTGAGACTATGGTATCATAGCTATCTGTAAAATTCAAATATATACACATATTGACTTTGTATCTTACCATGACTCTATAGGGCGCGCTACTGGCCTGTTTAAGAGCACTGAAAAGCCCGCTATTCGCAAAACAAAATAGAGAAGAATCTCTCAAGTGTAAACGCTGCTGGAAGTAGCCATTACTTTTATAAAGATTATTATAATTGTATTTATTACAATTAGGGGGCGGAGAGGAGGGGGGTTAGATGAAAACCCCAGTCTAATACCATCTACAGGTCCCCACTATAACCTTGCCAAGTTCATGCCCGTGGACCATCCGTTTGCTGCGTGCACGTGATTGAATGACAGACTAGACGGGACAGACATAACGCCCAACTCTGTAAGTATAGTATTATTTTGATTTTTTCTTGCTGAAAAAAAAAAACATGCGTATATAAAAATATATTTCTTTTCTTAATTATTCATTTAGGAACATCCTGCACCCTTCGGTGAACCCAATAAAAAAAAAAAAAAACTCCATTTGTTGGCCGTCAAATCAGCCATGTTGGTCATAAATAAGGTGTCGCCCATCATGAAAGATGATAATACCACCTACACATGCCCGCTCTTTTGACAAATCTGGATCATATGACTTTACATTCTGTAATAACAATATCTCTTTAGAATACGTTGCGAAAACTATTTTTTATTATTAGAGTAACGACAATAAGTCACCGTAACGAGAGGACTATTAAAATACTTATATAGTATATATATATATCATATATATTATATATATAAAGAAATAACAATATATATATATATTAAGCGGTTGATGGGTTCTACGTACAGGAGTGTTTTGGGATATATGAGGTATACATTCATCTTGGCTTCGGGGAGAGCGAGAGAGAGATGAGAGAGAGAGAGAGGAGAGGGAGAGAGAGAGAGGTAGAGCTACAACACAGGAATCTATTGTCAATAAAATTTCCAATGAACAGCAAACAATTTAGCAGTTCCTTCCATTGTCCATGTTACGGGCTAAGCATTTACTGATGATATAATTTCTAACTGTCATACCAGTGTATTGTGCATCTCAAATGACTATACGGAAATTAATTTTTCGGACTCCATAACCCTAAAAGATGATCTTGTATATGTGGGGTGGGTGTGTGTGGTGTGCGAAAGCGTGAGCTTAAAAGCAGATACGTATGGGCTATCAGGCCCTTGGAAATAGTAATTTCCTGGTAGGCACTTAATCCATTACCGTCACTTTCTTTTGCGGGTACATTTTTCGCTTTTTTCGGGACAATTGCGCTTGCGGGAAATTACTTATATCGCTTCTTTTGCTGAACCTTACTTTCGCTTTTTTGCGGGACATTATCTCGCTTTTCTTGCGAGACGTACTTTCGCTTTTTTTGAGGGGACATATTTCGCTGCTTTTTCAGGATTGTATTTTCTGCCTTTTTTGAGGGACATTAATTTTGCTTTTTTTCCGGGAATTTTATCTTTCGCGCTGTCACCCAGATGAGGTTTGGGTATCGTAAGGAAACCGACGGTTGAAGGGGTAATCTTAGAAATGCATACTTTTATAATCTGTTATCACATTAAAACATTATCCGTGAGAGTTCCTGATCTTTTTTGAACGCACTCATAAAAGTGTGTACGTACACCTGCATTCTTTTAGTATCGTCTCAAAACGGATAGCAGCGTTAGGTATTACAGAGAGAAAATTGCATATCCATTACATCACAGAGTTGTCGTATTTCTCCTTTCAAGTATACTTGATTTGTTTGTGAAATAATTACACCCAGGTGAAGAATGCATAATGAAATGAATAAAGTTAGATAAATAAAAAGGTAAATTAATAAACTAATAGGTCATAAAAAATTGAATGAATAAAAAATTGTGCGTGTTTGAACTATGAAGAGATTTGAAATACAAAAGTGAAACGAGACGAAATATATATGAGCGAGAAGTGTCTTCGTCTAAGAGGAGAAGATCACGAGGACAACAGATAGAAAATAGAAACAAGGATTGACTTACAACCTGCCAGAGGGTAAGCGGAGTCTTTGGGCAAATTCGGTATAGCCAACTGTCTATTCTGGCGTGTTAACAGAGAACAAAACAACAAAACAGCAAACAGAAATGCCTTCATAGTACAGATGAGGTCATTGCTACATTTCCATATAGTGTTATTAGTTATTATTATTATTTATTATTAAGAGAGTACCATGAGTCTGAAATAGAGCACAAATCCACAGATACTATGGGTATAGACATAAAAAATGTCTCTACAGAGAGCCTTCTGAATCTCTTCGATTCCCTGTTCAAATGGAATCGAAGAGATTCCAGAAAATGTCGATTGGTAGATATATATATAATAATATATATATACATCTCTATATATATATATATATATATTATATATATATATTAAGTGTGTGTGGTGTTGTGTATGTAGTAATGTATGTATGTTATGTTTAAAACAGCACAGTGGATTACACGTGATCATTAAATAAGCGAAGACCAAGGAAAAGGACAGTCAGAAATCCAAGGGCTTTCGTCTTTACTAAGACATGTCAAGGCACCAAATGAAAGACAACGAAAGAGAAAGTTTTCAGTAACAAGAATCAAAAAATAACCAGTTGGTTAATTAGTCAATAGGGTAAAAGTTTTCAAATAGGTAATCAGGGATTTATCGGATTATCACACGATCAAAAAACAAAACATAGATTTAACCCGAACAGAACACTACATTAGTATACGTACGTCCAAAAACATAAAAAAATCTGAATATATAATTTTGTCGCTTACATTTAGATAACAACTTCTTTCATTTATGAATGCCACAAGTTTAACTAAACCAAGACTTAAAATTTAGGAACATTTCCATTATTTGAACTGATGAAACAAGATCAATGATATTCCTTTTAAACTGTGTTCATTACATGGGATAAGGCTCTTGCTTGACTCCAGTCAATAGGGATGATTTAAAATCTCTTATATTATAGCCTTACTTCTCTCTCTCTCTCTCTCCTCTCTATCTCTCTCGTCTCTCTCTTTCTCTCTCCGATCACTTCTAAGCATCGGACGAGCTCAGGCCAGAGAAAGTAGATTAGGTAATCCCGGAATTCATAACTCTTAGAACAGCGTTTTTTTAATATTTACCATTATTACCACACATCACAGTATTATAGAAAATGAAAAATGTGTCCGTATCATAATCAATTACATGTAAAAGAAGAATAGAGCGAGCCAAAAGATGAGTGATGTTCCATAGTATTACGAATTAGTTTTTCATTATAAAGACGATTTGTATTTTAGAACTTAGTCAAATCTGCAATTAAAAGTTCGTGCTCCTATGATATGATGTGGACCTGAGTTGATGATTACTTATCTTTTTATTGTGTCCACATTAGATTGCATTACACAGCGTTCGTCTTTAGAATAGATTAGGCTAATAACGAATTGCATGCACATCCTTGTTTTTTTAAATTTCATCTTAAATATTGATAAAAAAAAAAGGTTAACTCTGAAATGTGTAACATTTAAAGCCAATAAAACGATGTATTGCCACTGTATATAAACACGTTAATCTTGGGTTGGGTATTCTCAAATCGTCAAAAAAGGAAGAAATTCCAATAAATGATTTACAGAAATACACAAAAACCCACGACGTCAGGAGGCTGCCATCGTCGAAATAGCCAGTAGAGTGAAACCCTGAGGACAGGCAAATGTTGTCCTTTGGAATCAGTAGACAAACTTCATATTCTCTTTGGCTGTAAAAAAACTGCCCCCCCCTGTTCGACACGACGTAATTAAGTCCTGATAATTCGCGATAAGTTTCCATTTGCAATTTGACAGCCCCGTGGAAAAAAAAACGAGGAGTGTTTAAGTGGCCTTCTTGCTGCTGTCTTTTAAACTGCTGCTCTCGACTCGAAAATATGTTATGTCATGACAGGGATGTAATGTACCCACGGGACACTTTGTCAGAGAGCGGAGAGTAGAGAGAGAGGAGAGAGAGAGAGTATAAGAGAGAGAGAGGAGAGAGATCTGTTCACTAAATCTTTTGTTAAATCAGTAGCAATACTCTACTAATTTCCTCCCGTATGGGACCGATCAAAAAAATTCCCAACGAGAATGCAAATGAAAAAACAAACCTCAGCCCCCCCCATTAAAGTTCCTTCCATCATTCTAATGAAGAAAATCCATCAACAGAAAACTCGCACAATGTAACTCTTCCTCTCCATCTCACTTTCGTGTGTCAGTTTTGAGGAACCGACGCCTTTTCTGTGGCGTAATCAACTGAGGTTGTATTAAAAGTCTCTATTGTGAGAGCTTTGTTTTCTTTCTTTTCTAGAGAAAGTTTATTTTTCGGCCGGTAATGTATTTTTCTTTTTTTTTTTATCTCCTTTCATCCTCTTCATTCGTCTCAGTCTTCCTCATTTCCCATCTTCAGCCTAGTGTCAATGTCTGGTTTTAGCAGACGTAGTATAGAAATCGTGTTCATTGCCTCTCTGCCTTCTATAGATACAGATGAGGGCATTGTAATCCATTAATATGTGACTAACTTAATATTATTATTTTAGGTACCATGAGTCTTGAAATAGAGAACAAATCCACAGATAACCTTCGGCCTGGGCAATAAAAGGGTATACGGTATCCGATACATTGGCTCTTGCTTTGAAGACGAGTCCTTTGTATCTTGCAACGCAGATTGTAGCTTGTAAAGATTTACATGATGGCAAATTACACTTTTCAGCAATAAACGAAATATTTCGCGCAGCTTCGAATTTTCTTTAATATCATATCCAAACACAAATAGGGAAACACTCTTATTATAATTAGTATATTATTCCCTTCCACATAGCGTAATACTTAAGATATTGCATTTATGTCTAGAATTATATTAAATGATCCTCCTAACCCTTTGTAAGGTTCAAACTGAAACAAAAAAAAAAAAAAAAAAAAAAACCCCCCCCCGGGGTTTTTTTCCTCTTGTAAGGCGAATACTTTGTGAATTAAGCTTTATCTTTTATATGATCTATCATTCATTGTTGGGGAGGCTTCGGTTTAACATATGGACATTTATTTTTTCTCCATTTTTGGTAAAGACATATGAAGTTAAATTGTACAAAGATACAAAAAGTCTAAAACAAATCTCTTAGTCAATTCTTGCTAAAAACGACTAGCAGACGCAAGCCCAGATATTACTTTTTTCGAAGCCCTAATAAAATAAGCGAAAAACATCTTAGAATTGTTGCTGGAGAAGTAATCAGATTACTAGACTTCACAAACAGGGAGGTTGTTTGAGGGTACAGGAGAAAAAAATCGCTCTACTTTTAATGAAAAAATAAACTAAAAGAAAAGATAAAAAGTACGAAAATCGCATGAGAAGAGACGGAAGCAGTTTCGGTTTCGTGTTAGTGAAAGATCATCAGGCTGACGAGTTGCATGATTAAAGATTACAAAACTTACTCAAGTAATAGTCTGATGGAAGGAAAGATCATCAAGTCAAATAGTGCTCAAGAAAGTTCTGTGATGAAAGAACACCAACAATGATTATATAAACTCGATCGCTGATTCAATAAGGACTATTCAAAATATATAGATCATCTGAGGAAAGTTTGGGTTACTAAGCTCGTTTTACGTAGGAAGAAGTTTGTAAGTGGACATTAGCATCAGATCCCAATTGTACGAGTGTAAAAAATAAAAAAACAAATTAATAACTACACACACATCCACCATCGTTTAAAGATAAAAACCAGACTGGTCAACAAGAACAGCTAAATGCGCATCACAATTTCAGCTACTCTTGTGTTCCACTACAAATAACACTAACAAATCCCAAACAAAACACAAATAAACCATGCACTCTGTTCCTCTGCCTTCGTCTCCCTCTCTTGGTGTTTTCCCTTTATGGCAGAGATACGGTTTCAAGGCACAGAGAGAGAACGGAGAGAGCGACGAGAGAGAGAGAGGAGAGGATGGAGAGAGACAGGCAAAAGAAAAAGGATGTTATCGTCGTGTGTTTGGTTAAGCAATGATGTTTATGTTGTGCGATTGGTTTGCTGAAAACCGTCGAGAAGCTTTATCTTCAAAGAGAACTTGGGCGAATATCTGTCGAAAAATGAAGATAACAAACATGGCCAGAATCCCGATTATAAGCATAGCTCTCTGTACAATTTGATACTATCATTAATCAATGAAACAGGGCCTTCACTTGTGAACTAACTTACATCCTAAAAATGTCTAATGTAATTCGTTAATACGCGAATCTTTCAGAGGGTTAGGGGGTTCTCGCTGGTGGGCTAAATGGACGGGCACTTTCCGTTCGAATGGCCTGTCTGAACTTGCAAAGAGAAATCTGTTTCTCAGGCAACAAGTTAAAGTATAGGAAGGCACTGTGGTCGTGGGTAGACTCTTGCAAACAGTTCTTGGCTATAATGTTCTAGCTACTCATCTTTCGCCTTGTAGAGAGCAACGTTCCATAGGAATTAAAGTACTAGACCTATCCATAATACTCTTCTCTCTCTCTCCTCTCTCTCTCCTCCTCCTCTCTCTCGTCTCGCGGTAATTATTATGATATATATCTTTAATAAACGAAATCGAATCTTATCCTGCGCCAGAAGAAGCAAGGAAACTATAAAAAAAAGTTCAAAATATATGCACCCAATTCCCATGAACATTTCATCTCGCGTGAAGAGCTTTTTTGTACTCGTTGCGTATTGACGTAGAAAAGAATATATATTGTCTGTATTTCAGTATAGTTGAGGGTCTTCGTTTTTTTTTATTAGAAAGATATAGAAATACTGTATTATCGGGGATTTATCCGCTTTGTAATTATACAACGTTAATAGTCCGTAATTATGTCAGAGGAAAAAATTTCAGCTTTAGTCTTTGGTTGACGTGAAATATATTTGGTCTGAAGGATTCAGTATGAGACTTATCATAGGCTCAAAACAAATGGACGTGCAACATTGTTTTTCTTTTAGAAGCTGATCTGTAAAACAGCGATAAAATTGATAAATGTAACGAAACATTCTCAGGAATTTACTACAGCAATATGACAATGTTTGGGTTCCGGGTGAAACAAAAATAGAATTTCTTTCTTAAATTAATTTTGCCGAGTCAAAGCAATGAATGAAAAATAACAAACGTACTCAGTGTATATGAAACAGACAGATTTCCATTGTTTAGAGAACCACATCACCATTAAATTCAAAATCTAAAATAATTAGAAAAAAGAGCTGTAGGATTGTATCTCTACAGGTGCAGGAATTTGAGAGAATGTTCAGGTAATTAACGTTAGGACCATCAAAGACTCTATCATGAGGCCGTGGAGGGGAAATTAATTGAGAGTTCAATCATGTTTGGGGTTCGATCGACTATGTGAGAAGAACGGGGGTTGGGTTCTGTATTACCAGTTTAACGTTTCTCAAAAGAAAAGTATAAAGATCGCCAGTTTCCGCCACCCCCAAGCGTCACAAACTCTGAGGCTACAGGGCGCAAAGTTGGTATGTCGATCCAAACCCACCTCCAATCTTTCAAAAGTGCCAAAATTGCAGCCCTCTAGGCCTCAGTGTTTATTTATTAAGGCTTAAAAGTTAGGCTATGATCGTTCGTTCTGCACCGCTATAGGTGCTAAACATTTAGAGGCCCACAACCAGCCGTTTGCCTGAGAGTTTAATACAGCACATACGCGTACAGAGAAAACTCTATGCGCCGACGAAACTTTCGGCTCAGTTTTTGTTTAACACAACCATCGGCATTTTTAATTTCTTTATTTTTCATTTTTATTACCTCGAGATTAGGACTGTTAAAAAACTAGGTAAATCAATCCCGTTTAAAGCAATAAGTTATAGTTCAGAGTGGACGGTAAAGCAAAACAAGAAATAATAAATGTGCCGGGCCATGAAAACTTTCAAACCGGCCCGGTCGTTGCCTCTATTACCGTAACTAGAGCCGGGCCATATGAAGTCTTGGCCAACTTAACCCTAAAAAAGTTAATATTACTGAGGCTATAGAGGTGCTGTAATTTGGTAACGTTGATGATTGGAGAGGTGGAGACCAACACACAATTTGCAGCCTTCTAGCCACAGGAATTTTTAAGACCCGAGGGCGAATCAGAAAAAAGTGCGGACGGAAAGAAAAATAGCCCTGTCAGAGTTTTTCTTTTGCAGAAGAAAAAAACATTATTTCTCTTAACAATGGGTTAGTAATAGGGACAAAGCTGAATTTTTGTATTATAGTGTTCTGGACGTTAAAATACATTTCTTGAGTTTGATCCAATCACCTTTTGACCAGGAGACGGGGTGTGAAAAATTGACTCTCTCTCTCTTCCTCTCTCTCTCCTCTCTTCTGCTCTCTCTCTCTCTCTCTCCTGCATCCCAGACCATCCAAGATTGGAAGATGCAAAAAAATATGCCGGGAAGAAGCATATCAGCAATTCTCTGGGTAGGACATTACAGGCTGCCTCACACTGAAGAGACCTTGGGGCAACCGAAACGAGCGTAAGGACCCGTAAGTAAATAACGACTCTTCTCTCTCTCTCTCTCTCTTCTCTCTTCTCTCTCTCTCTCTTCTATCTGTGTGTTGTGGTGGTGTGTGTGTGTGTGTTTTTACCCCTGAAGGAATTTTCGAGCTCTAAGATAATATAATTTTTCACCCACTTTCTATACTTAGAAAAACTCCCGCTCAGACATCCAGAAATCCCATGAATAACTATTTCATCTCTAGAAACAACATAGAACAAAAAAGAGGAAGAGTTTTTTTCGTAATTAAATAATCAGAAGTCAAATAGAGTTGGGGGTTACGGGAACTCAAAAACGCCCCCAAAAGCCATGCATAACGAAGACAAATGAATGTCCTGGTGTACACATGAAGTTGCCTCCTCTTCAGGCAGCTAGAGAATAGACATAATCTACTATATATATATATATAATACTTAGATATATATTATATATGATATATATAATATTTTATCTATGCAATACGCAAGAATAGTAATAAAGATGGAAAATCTAGAAATGCACTCACAAACTACTTTGGATTGTTAGTTGTCGCTTACTCGGGGAGTCAGCATAACAAACACTCTGGTTGTTGTTGTTCTTGCTGTTTGTTGGTTCTTGTGTGTGGGGTGGTGGGGGGTAGGAAAAGCCTACAAAATGGTCTACAAATAAAAGGTGTTTCGCGTTTGAGTTAAAGATACAGGAGTTTGTAGGGGATGTGCATATTATGAGTTATTTATTAGAAATGAAAAATGTACTAATAAATAATGCGCATTGCTAAATGGTGCAGAAAAAATAATTAAAAAAAATATAGAGCATTTATTTTTAATCTTCGTTGGCTGAAAAAAAACGCTCTTTTTGACCGTAGATTTTAGCACCCGCCCCGAGTGAGCTGGAGTCGGAATCACGCCGTCCTTGTTTCATTATCTTGTTAATGTTATGATCTTCAGTCTCGTGCATTAACTCTGAAAGTAAAAGTAATGAATGAATCCGCGTCCAGTAAAAGGAACTGAGAAGCATACCTCATGTGCAGAAATAATAATAAATTGTTGTGTACATGTCCGGAGCTATGTGTCTCCTCTCTCTACTATAACGTCACGTTGTTTATAGTCCTATTAATTCAATTGTCGTTTCTAGTTAGACACGTTATTTGGGATCTTTCCTAGACAGGGACCCACAAGGGTCTTGGAGGGGGGTTGGGGGGGGGGGTTGTCTTATCTTAGGACTGAATTTTGGCATAATTATCTCATGATATTTACAGTTTTTGTTTGTTTTAAGGTAATCTTCACATATGATCCCCAAGGTAAGTGTCCACCTTATTTCGTTTATGTTGTACTGCATGTGCTTTACGTTTATGGCATACGAATAAAATAATAATACTAATAATCATATAATAATAAGATAATCAGTAACAATAATAATAGTAATAATTAATAATAAAAATAATAATAATAATAATAAAATAATAATAATAATAATAGTATTATGAAGGAAGAAGAGCCTCTTGTAGGCACGTTCTGTTACAGAATGGCTTCGTGTCGTGCAAAATGATTTATATGGTTTTTTTTTTTTTCTTTATATGATTCGCCTTCTTTCACGAACCAAGATGCTGCTACAGTAGTAAACATGGTCAAAGTTATCTCAGCCTCATGGATTTGAAAAAACTTCCATAGTAAAATCACACTATTCACAAGTATAAATGATAATTAGTCCCTCTCGTATTATAAGACTGAAAGGAATGTTAATTGATTTATGCAAAGGAAGGCAATGTTAATAAGTAGCTGTTCTTAGTAATCATATGGAGTGATTGGCCGATTCCTCATTTCACAGAATGCAAAAGCAAAATATAAATACAGTTTTCGTAAGCTAGTAATGGCCAGAGCAATCCAAACAATGATACATTCGAATGCAGGTTATAGCTAACCTTTTAGTCTTCACAACGGTATGCATATGACGTACGCTATGAATAATTGTGGATGTGGACTGCCAAAGGGCAGCAGAGCAATGGTTCAGATTCAGTCAACCGTAAAACCGCACCAGATCCACTAAATGGAGCGCGCTGAGTAGATCGCTTTCTGAATCCAACGGCATGATATGGAGCGACGAAATCTTTCAAATAAGATAACGACGTAATATTTAAAAATCGATGGAGTATAAAAAGTATAAAATTACGGTCAAACTCTGTGTAAAAAGAATGAAGATTGTTTTCTAGTCCAAATGGTAAACCTTTTGTCTTTTCCCCGAATTCTTATCAAAAATAGGATCAGAATTACAATAAAAAAATAAAAATATAGCTGACCAATGTAAACCGTTCTCTAAGATACGTATGTCCTCTCGTTAAAGACAATATTCTTCACATACAGACACTATTTTCCCCAAGAGTAAATGATGAATTATTGATTTAGATACAAGCATAATAAAAATTCGATATAGAGCAGGGGATATCTTAGACAGGGGGTGGTGACCAGCACCTTAGGGGTGTATGAGAACCGCATGTTGAGGTAGGGACTTGAAATCTCTGTGTATTGTATTGTTGATTTTTAAGTGTCAGTGATCACAGGTGGTAAATTTGTAAATTAATAAAAAAACTATATAAAAAACTAAACGCTTTGATTTTCTTGGCATTCATTCTAGCTATTTCATACCTGAAGTTTAATTAAAGTAAGGATATTAAGTTATATTGCAAACAAATAGGATTAAGGGGACTGAGCAAAAGGGGGACGGGCAGTCATTGGGGATCCTGGAACATTCAAAAGGTTACGATCCCATGATTAGCGGGAGGAGAGAACTTCCGCGACCTCCCTTGGAGAGAAGGGTATTAATTGTGTTCCTACAAAAAAGAAGGCGAGACAATCTATCAAGCCGAGAAGCTGAAGGGACGCACATAGAGAAGAATGCAGATTAAAAATGGAGACTGAGTGACTGGTCCTTGGTCATCGCCATTCCACACATGAGAAGAGACGGAGGCGAAAATGTTTTCTGGTTTTTTTTTTTTTTTTTTTTGTGTGGTTTTTTTTTTTAATTTCGGCCCCGAGTGCGACCTATATTATTCTACGCCAGTCATCTTGAAGAGAAATCGTCGATCTTCAGGAAATTTTAGCAATGTAAGATGCTATGCCGGGAACATTTTTTAGTTTGCTGTAAAAGAAAACTACTCAGAAGGCTATTTTGGTCAGCCCTGCCGCAGTTTTTCTGTCCGTCCTTAGACTCTTGAAAACAACTGAGGTCCAGAGGGCTCAAATGGTATTTTTAAGCCACCCGCAATCATCAAAACACACACTCATTGCAGCCTCTAGCTAAATGTTTATTTATTAGAGGTTATAAAACTTAGCCATGAATTGTGCGTCTTGCCACCACTATAGGCTGTCTGCAACACAGCCACCACCGCGACTCGGCCGAGAGTTTATCTGAAGAACTCGGCGCATTTTACTTGTTTCCATTATTTCACCTTTTGTCTTCAATTCTCACGTGTATCCTTACGAGCTACTATCGAAGATATTGCTTTCATAAAATGCCCATGGAAATGTCGATGATTTAAAAATAAAGCTATATGGAATAAAGGTGTAGAGAAATTCAGTCTATATATATACATATAACATATATAAATAATATATATAGATATATAATATATATATATATATAATATAATATCCTATATTATAATTATACATATCAGCAGAATGGGACTGGAAATGCTCTAAATTCATAAAACTTCTTTTATTTCCTTACTTTAGTAATAACCTCAACATCATCAGGGATCGGTTTAAATAAAATATGCTTTAAAAATACTCTAAATAATCAGAGACAATTTAGTATTGCAACACATAATACAAAGATAAAAAACACACAGAGAGAGAGAGAGAGAGAGAGAGACAGGAGAGAGAGAGAGAGAGAGACGAGACGCAATTGGCGAATCAAACTAAATGACATCCAATCATCAAGTTGAGGGAACAGGGGTCAACGCACCGAGAGTTAAGCCACAGCAGTCTCATCTAATGAAGGGTTCTTGATAACGGTGGGAAAAATGAAGCAATAATAAGGACCACAAAAAATCGGGTGTGATCTCCTCGAGACGGAGTTAATTTAACTGAAACCATACGAAAGGAGGGGGGGGGGGCGGTGGCCACCAGGCAACTTTCATAAAACCGAGCGAAGGAATCCAAGTGAAAATAGTAGAGTGTATCTTCAAGTTATGCAAAATTTTTTTCATGCGTTGTATGAAAATTTTTCATGCGTGTGTGAACAGAGGGGAAAAAAACAAAATAAAAAGCATATTTAAGGAGCTTATACACCAAATCCGAAGCGAATGAATTATGAATCATTAAAACAATTTGTAATAAGAGTAAGAGTTTCGAAAGCTCCTCAGTGGCAGTTGATCGTATGGACTTGCCCTGCCACCCGTTGCCGCGGGTTCGATTCTCGGAATTCCATTGAGGTGTGGATATTTGTATTTCTGGCGATAGAAGGTCACTATTGACGTAGGTCGGAGTCACCCCGTAAAGCCGTGGTCGTGCTGAATAAACAATGTTCATAGCAACGTTCAAATCACCATACAAACAAAACAAAACAAAAGCAAAGAATTTAAAAAAGTGCAAGGTACGCGTTGGACGCGTGCGTGTACGTCATCGCCTACCGATTCGTAGTCGCAAGTTCGATTCCCCGCTCTGCCCAATGTTGAATCAGAAGGAATCTATTTCTGTGATCAGAAATTCTATTTCTCTATATCATGTGGTTCGGATCCCCACAATTAGCTGTAGGTCCCGTGCTAAGTAATCAGTTGGTTCCTAGCACGTAAAAAATATATATCCATCACGGGGCAGTCCTATAGGAGCAGCTGTTAATCAGCTTAGTGGTCTGGTTAAACTACTGATATACTTTTACTAAGAATGCAGTTTACACCCCCCCCTTTTAGACATTGTCTCCTTCGCTAATATCACACACAGTGCGTGTCGATAAACTTATGCAAATAAAAAAAAACACTCATCACGGACTAAACGGATAAGGGAAACCTAAAGACACCCGAAATTAGTACTACTAAAACTAAATACAGAAACAACTAGACCATATAGTAGATTCACAGCAACGTGCATTTGATGTTAGTCAGTCCTACGACGTCTGAATTTTTCGGCTGTTTGATAAGCCAACCACAGGGTTAGAAAACTCTCAGTCTCTTCTTGAGAGTCTACATCAGCAGGACGATATTTCTCCTCTTCTGAAGACGTATACCTCAGGAGATGTGGAACATAGATCCCTACCCATGTGAACTCTCTCACAGCCTGTGACGGGGTATCAACCTCCCACTTCATGAGCGTTCGTAAGGCGACTAGCCTAGGAAACTCAAAGCACGGTTTGATGTGAATTACTATTAGCACTCAAAAACATAAGAATCTAGTACGATAATGGGATGGAGCGTGGGTTATGTTAAGCTTTGTAGTGAAGCTTGAGTGAATTGTTCTGACAGCTTCACAAAAAAAATTCCGATTCCAGATCCAGTCGGGCGTGTTTCAGGCATTGTATCAGAGGTAGGCGGGTATTCCAACAGATCTTAGACTGTAGGGATGACCTCAAGAACCCGACCTGCATTCTCAGAAAGCAAAATTCCTCCTGGAGATTACGTGAAGGGTTCAGCCAAAGAGAGTCTCTCTCTCCTTCTCTCCCTACTCTCTCTCTCTCTCTCTCTCTCTCTCTCTAATCTGTATTTTTGTACGTTACACGCCTGGGTTATGAGTAAAATCCCTCCTCTTTCATCTCCTATAAGTTCTCTCTCTCTCTCTCTACTCTCGCCTCTCTCTACTGCTCTCTCTACTCTCCTCTCCTATCTCTCTTCTTTTATCTATATTATTGATGTTCAATCACTGGTAGAAGGAAAATTAATCAGTTCCATATACAAAGATTCCAAATTCTCTCTCTCTCTTCTCTCCTCTCTCTCTCTCTGCTCTCTCTCTCCTCCTCTCTTTATGACGGCCCAGAAGGGCGTTCAGGAGTGTCTTTACGAAAAAATAAAGGAAAAACAAAAGATAAACATGAGATAGCACTTTTCGAAGACAGAAGTGAACAATATAGTTTTTGACATCGTAAAGAATTTCCTCTAAGCAAAAGGTTAAAAAGGGAATCTTGAGAAAAAATGTAATTTTTCAGGAGGGCCCTCCATTCACGGGTCACCATACGAACAACCAGAGGCGGCTCTAGAAAGGCTTATACGATATAGAGAATAAGAAGAAGAGCAAAACACATTCCTTATAGCCGCGAGCATCACATGCTCTCCAGAGTCTACACAGCTCTTTCGGAACCAAATTCTCTCTGGGGAAGTGAAAAAATTCCTCGCTCTCACAGAGTTCCTAGATAATATCCTGCAGCGGAAGAAGGGATATGACGAAGGATCTTTGTTTTTGATGCGATTCGTGTTTCTGATGCATAGGGCTCCAAATTGGGAGGAAACTGGGTATGAATGGAAAGCATGAGATAGATATTCTTCCGATTGACATGGGTAAGTACGCATGTGTAAGAAATAGAATATCCGCGATTTTGACATTTGTTTTTTTTAGGGGTTCTAAGTCGATTTGATTGTGTTAATTCAATTGGTGCTAAACGTTATGTTTTTACATATGCCTCTCCTCTCTCTTTCGCTCTCCTACTCTCTCTCTCTCCTCTCTCTTCTCTCTCAGAGGACAATCAACCTTACTATATGCTCTCTCTCTCTATTCTCTCTCTCTCTTGAGAAACCAATGAAACTTATATATCTCTCTCTCTCTCTCTTCTCTCTCTCTCCTCTTCTCTCTATCTCTCTATCTCTATAGAGAGAAAAAACAAATCCAAACTACTTATTCATTCATTTTCGTTCCTCTCTCTCCCCTATAACTGGAGCAAAACAATCAAAAATTACTTATACTCCTCTCCTCTCTCTCTCTCTCTCCTCTCTCTTCTCTCTTGAGAAAAAACAAACTTACTTATTTCTCTCTCTCGCTCTATCTCTCCTCTCTAGGACTGAAAAACAATCATCCTATATGAAGTGTATGAAAGGGTAATAAAAGAAAAATATTATGAAACATTTAATTAAAAAAGAATTTTGTTTTATAGAGGACAACAGGTTTCCGTACCCGGAAAAAGTACAAAAACCCAACTGTTAGTCCACGGCGAGAAACATACACAAAAATATGAAACAGCGGGAAATGAAACAGATGTGGTTTATCTAGACTTTGGCAAAAGCTTTGACAATGGTAGCGACATATACTTAGCGAAGAAATTAGAAGAATTCCATTATAGTGGATGAAAGGAGGAAGATGGTCTTAAATGAATTTTTACACAACAGAAAACAGATAGTTATTGCAAACGATGAGAAATCGGTATGAAGCTAAGGTAATTTCCGGTGTGCCACAAGTACGTTGTAGCTGCAATACTGTTTGTTATTATGATTGCAGACATAGACAGTAATGTTAAGGACTCGGTAGTGAGTAGTTTCGGCGATGACACAAGAATAAGTAGAGAAATTACTTGTGATGAAGATAGGAACGCGCTACAAAGAGACCTTAAGAAAGTATATGATTGGGCAGAGGTAAATAGGATGATATTTAACTCTGATAAATTTGAATCAATAAACTATGGAGACAGAGAAGGAAAGCTATATGCATATAGGGGACCTAATAATGAGACAATCACAAATAAGGAAGCAGTTAAAGACCTTGGTGTGATGATGAATAGGAACATGTTATGCAACGATCAAATAGCAATTCTACTGGCAAAATGTAAAGCAAAAATGGGAATGTGGTTACGGCACTTCAAAACAAGAAAAGCTGAACACATGATTATGCTTTATAAAACATATGTTCGTAGTCCACTTGAATATTGCAATATGATATGGTACCCACACTATCAAAAGGACACTGCACAAATAGAGAGTGACAAAGGTCCTTTACAGCTAGAATAGAAGAAGTAAGGACCTTGACTACTGGGAAGACTACAATCCTTAAAATTATATAGTCTAGAAAGGAGAGAGAACGCTACATGATAATTCAGGCAAGGAAACAGATAGAAGGAATAGCCGAAAACATCATGGAGCTAAAAATATCAGAAAGAGCAAGCAGAGGTAGATTAATAGTGCCCAAAACTATACCAGGAAAAATAAGGAAAGCACACAGAACATTAATCCACTACGCACCAGCATCGATAATGCAGCGTCTATTCAATGCGTTGCCAGCTCATCTAAGGAATATAACAAGAGTGAGCGTAGATGTGTTTAAGAATAAGCTCGACAAATATCTTAGCTGCATCCCAGACCATCCAAGATTGGAAGATGCAAAATATACCGGAAGATGTACTAGCAACTCTCTGGTAGACATTAGAGGTGCCTCACACTGAGGGACCTGGGGCAACCCGAACATGATGTAAGGTCTGTAAGGTAAGCTCTCTCTCTCTCTCTCTCTCTCTCTCTCTCTCTCTCTCTCTCTCTGTCTGGAAATCGTGAAACGAGTCATCACGGAAAATTACATTGAAGGAAACCGGGTTTTATTTAAATTTGGCGGTTAAGATTCCGCAGAACTAGAGAGCTAATATTATCACCTTCAAATCTCCAGAATAAACAGAAACCGTCAATCATATACGAAGCCTTTTTCGCGAATTTAACCAAGTCATGAAAGTGGACTGGTGTTCTTGACCACCCCACCCCCCCTTGGCTGGAAAATGTGGGTGTGGGCGATTTACAAAGATTTTAGCTGATTACAAAATGCACTAGATTTACCAAGATGTTAGTTGATTACAAAATGCACTAGATTTACAAAGATGAGATTAATTGTAAAATGCACTTGATTTACAATGATGATAGTTGATTACAAAATGCGATATATTTACAGAAAGTCATAAGGGTATGGGTAATGACGATGGTTATAGAAAAATAATTATTAATATTCTTTTCTTTATTACTTTCCTTTTTTTCCTCCTTCCTTTACGTCTTCTTCTTCTCCTTCTTCTTCTTCTTCTATTCTTGGTGTGCTTGGTCAGAGCTCCAGATGCGAGCGGGAAGTAGTAGTAATTTCGTTGGCATGTAATAGAATTCTAAAGTAGTTGGGAACGAAGCCATTTCTTACTCTGGTATTCGTTTGGTGTCATCAATTCCCTCTTTTACTACTCCAGGAAAGAACGAAATGATTTTTCGTTTGCTCGGGGAGTAAGCCTGCAAACTATTTTGTTGTTCTTTTTCTTGTTTGTGGGGGCTAGCAAAGGCTAAAAGGGTCTAAAAAATGCGTTTCGCGTTGAGTTAAAGGTACTGGAATTTTAGGATGGGATATTTATGATTTATTTATTAGAATGAAAATGTAAAGAAATAAATAATGCGCATGTTAACCACTACAGAAAATGATTTCTAATGAAAAATATTGTATTTATTTTAATTTTCGTTGGTGAAACAACGCTCTATTTGACCGCAGATTTTAGCACGCTTCTCGAGCGAGCAGGAAGTCGGGTCACGCCTTGTTTTATTACATAACCCTTTATTTTTGTCTTTGTTTTTTCTTAATGTCATGAAAGCACCTTCATCGTAATGGTTCGGAATTTCAGCTGGCTAGAATGTAATCGTATTTCATGAATTTTACTTTATGTATTTCGTATGACAGACTCTGTTTACTTGAAGTTCGAAAATAAAAATAAAAATAAAAATAAAGAATATTGAAGTGAACGGCAATAAAGACGGGAAAATTTGCTATGTGTCTTGGTCATTATCTTCATAACATTTACAGTCTTTTGTTGATGTTTTTTTACGGCAATCCCCAACGGGGCTTGTACTGAACACACCGCAAAGGTTTGTGTGTGTTGTGTATATATATATATATATATATATATATATATATATATATATATATATATATATATATATATATATATATATATTATATATATATATATATATATATATATATATATATATATATATATTTTCATACATAAACCCTGTTGGTTTCAGCAACGCTGTTCCCCCGAAATTCTCATTTGAACTGGATTCGGAATTGCCCCAAATTAGCTATTACCCGAAAATAATGTCTCAATTAACCCGGATTTATCCACTAAATAAAGCAGCTTCTTTTAGCGATGAGTTTTCAGTAGTATAATTGAAAAATGAATGCTATCATTGCTAGTTTATATTATTCATGCGTTTTATTATTTATGATGAAAATAAAAACTGGTAATCATTGCATCCGCTCCCGTAGGGGAGATAGTTCCGTCAATGCACCCTATGCGATGCACTGTAGGCATTACTTTTAATTAAGGTTCTTCGGCTCGTAGGTGTAACCCCCTTTCACCTCGTTTACTTTCCCTCCTTTCATATTCTCTTTCTTCCATCTTACTATCACCCTCTCCTAACAATTAATTCATAGTGCAACTGCTTTTTTTCCTCCTGTTACTCCTTTCAGACCTTTTACTGTCAATTTCCGTTCAGCGCTGAATGACCTCACGGGTCCCAGCGCTTTGACTTTGGCCTAAATTCTATATTCAACTCAAATTGCATTCGCGGACCTATGTGACAAAGTTAGAGCTTGTTGAAGGAGTTTGTGGCGTAGAGAGCGGCCCGTAGAATTCATGAGAATTATGCTGTTAATTTTGTAAAGCACTGTTCAGAACCGTATAGATAAAATAATTGATGTTCTGTAAATACGAATGTATTTGGGTAGAATGAAAAACGAGAGGTGGTCCATAGTAGCACAAACGAAAGATACGAATGGAATCGAAGATTATTTATTTATTTTTTTTTTGTCTTAAGATTGGGCTCACCGCTAGGACAGAGTGAATGGGTACAGAGAGCTGTATTCTGAGCCGTTTTGTGACAACAGGTATCTTGAATAAGCGATGGGGATTAGGAGACACTGCTCTCAACGAGGAAAGGATTCAGGTATTGGGTTCTCAATATATATATATATATATATATATATATATATATATATATATATATATATATATATATATATATATATATATATATATATATATATATATATATATATATATATATATATATATATATATATATATATATATATATATATATATATTGAAAACATGGACAGATAAGATAGATTACAACAGTGATATATGGCAGTGAGAGACACACATACAGATTGACAGTTTTTATTTTTATTTTTTTTTATCCATTATCGTCATATGACCAGCTGAAATAATTATTCTTTACCGCTTTGGGTACTCCCACCTGCGATAAAGCAACATTCCTTTTTTTTATTATATGGAAATAACACAGATATTTAGTGTGATATAAACTTCATCAACAAATAGTAATTAATAATACTATACGCTTTAATGAAAGGTTGTCTATTTATGTTATAGTTACTTTTTTTAATTATTCCCCCCGCTTTCGATTACCTTTAATCCATCATCTGTTTAATTTTTTTTTCCAGCGGAAAAGATCAACAAAAGACTACTGAATAATTTAGGGGACAATTGAAATAATTTCCATAATGTTATGACTGCGCTTTTGTGACTGATATTACAATACTACTGTCAAAGCGTTTATTTCAACCACACAATTAAAAGTATGCGTTTCATGTTAGCATAATTACTATGAACATTGCTGTTGATTTTTTTTTGTGTTTTTTATCTTTCTTTCTTATTTGAAGGCGATACAGTGTTATCAGTTTTCGTTATTTTGTATAGACGTTTATAAGTACACCGACAGAACATATTGACAAAAAATAGATGAGCGCTTTGAAAATAATCATCGTTTTCGCTTATTCGGTGAGTAAGCCTACAAGCTACTTTGTTGTTGTTGTTGTTGTTGTTGTTGTTGTTCTTGCACAAGCATCTCGATGTAGCTAAAGTAGATTGATTAACTAAAATATGAGTGTTATTTCCTGCATCAATTTCACTAATGTATCAATTGACGTTCGATGAGCGTAGGAATGAATACTTGATCAATTATTATGAGAGGGCTTTAAACAAAAGTCCTTTGTGAAGTATTTAATTCCCGTCGTCTGTCTTTTCTTTCGTAACGTAATTTCTGAGATCAGGTCTCCGTTGTCTCGTAATTCCTGTGATCTGTCCTCCCTTCGGCCCCTTTTATCAGCTTCCCACATTCTCATTATTATCAAAAAATCAAGTCGCACTGCAACTGATGTTCACTACAAACAAGTAGAAGATGCGACGAAGTTTCTTCGGAGTCATCAAGTTTACTGTACAGCGTATACAGTTGTATGAAACTCTCAGTCACGACCCGGTGGTGACTTGTGTTGTTGGCACCTATAGCGGTGATAAATGTGTGATCATGGCACATTTAACCTTAAATAAAAAATAAAAAAAACTACTGAGGCTAGAGGGCTGCAATTTTGTATGTTGGATGATTGGAGGGTGGATGAACAGCATACAAATTTGCAGCCCTCTAGCCTCTGTAGTTTTTAAGATCTGAGGCCGGACAGAAAAAGTGCGGACGGGCAGGCAAATAGCCATCTCTAGTTTTCTTTCACATAAAACTAAAATGAACGAATGGAAGTAAGAACTTGAGGTTACGAAAGACGAGACATATTTTTTTTTAAAATTTAACAAAGCTGCTTGGATTGGATACCTGTTTAATAAAGACTTGAATCAGTTGATCTGCCATAGCAATAAAAAACAACTGATCAAACCTTATTATGAAAAAACTGTGAAACATGAAAAGATATTTGGCTCAAACACCTTTTTATATTGACCTATATTAAGTTAGTATCTATTCACTTTAAATGGAACCCCTAAGAAGTAAAAAAGAGTTATCATTTTTGCAGGCAGAATTTCTGAAAGCAATGAGTCACTTTGTCAATTCGACCATATAGTAAGTAGGGATCAGATGGACTCGTGCAAATATACACAGTTCAGGAGCGATCTTCTCATCGTACACATCGTATATTGAAAGGATGAGGCTATAAAGGGCCTCTAGCTGTCAATAAAAGGAATCCAATTTGCAGTATCGTGCGAGCGACGGATTATGTTCTTAAGGCCGGAACTTAATTCGGCCTCGTTGTTACCATGCGAGACTTCGCTCTCCTTTCTCTTGCTCTTATCAGCGTCAGCGGATACATGGTCGCGCCCTGTTTCAAAGCCATTGTATTTCGCACTGATTCATCCCTTTTTTCAGTTTTCTGTTAGAGAAACGTATTGAGATGGCTATATGTCTGTCCGTCCGCACTTTTTCTGTTCGGACTTTTAATACCCACCGTCAAATCTTAAAAGCCACTGAGGCTAGAGGGCTGCAAATTCGTATGTTGATCGCCCACCCTCCAATCACCAAGCATACCAAATTGCAGCCCTCTAGCCTCGGCATTTTATATTTCATTTAAGGTTAAACTTAGCCACAATCGCAGTTCTGGCAGTGCTATATGTACTAACAGCATAGGCTGCCACCGGACCGTGGCTGAGTTTCGTGAGCCGCGGCTGTGGCCACCATTTGACAGGAGACTCGATTGCTTTTGCTCGTATTTTG
Organism: Macrobrachium nipponense; assembly: GCF_015104395.2. NCBI lineage: Eukaryota > Metazoa > Arthropoda > Malacostraca > Decapoda > Palaemonidae > Macrobrachium > Macrobrachium nipponense. The sequence goes on along the minus strand of NC_087204.1, from coordinate 19,125,740 downwards.
TTGAGTCAGAATCTTGTTTCTAAAGTTCCAAAAAGGAACTTTTTGAAAAAAAAAAAAATTATAAGTCTGAAACTTGGCTTGTTGCGTATCGCATATGCTCATGGCTGCTTCATAATCCCGCCAGCTCGGTTCTCTCTCAGTTAGTTAGTTGCTCCTCGCCTTTGACAACGCAGATTGCAGGCGCTAAATGGCTCCATTAATTCCTGATTATTGGATTGCTCCAAGCTCCTGTGGCTCCAACTCAATCATGCTGTTAGTGACGTTCATTATCGACTCCGTTCCTTCTACATAAACACCAACCAGACTCCGTTTAATGCCTCTGTTTTCTCTGACAGTTTTTCTTATTATCCATTTTACTTTAGTATAAAGTATAAAGTAAATACCTTTGCGATGCAGTTTTAGCCATTCCGTTATCTTACTCCTCATTACTCCTGTTTGTCTTCTCAGCTGTCTTATTTTTATTATTAAAATCTTTTATGAGATATATGGAGGTTGTTAAATCTTTCTAACGCCGGTGAATTTAACTAGAGAGGGGGATAGTGATGATTGAACGTATCCTTTTCTCAGCTGTAACAAACAAGGATTAGTCCGACTTCCAGCTTACTCGGCGCATGTACTAAAATCTAAGGTCAAATAACGTATCGTTTCGCCAACGACTTTTAAAATAAATACGCTATATTTTTATCAACAGAAATAATTATTCTTACTGTTTAATATGCAAGGTATTTGTTTTTTACATTTGCATTCTAATAAATAAATCATACATAGCCTGTCCCTAAAATTCCTGTATATTCAATTCGACGCGAAACACCTTTTTCAGACCTTTTTAGACTTTTCCATGGAGGTTTTATAACCCTCCCAACAAGAACTACAACAACAACAACAACAAATTAGAGTATAGGCTTACTCCCCGAGTAAGCGAAAAGAACAAGGTAGTGTCATAGTATTAGTTGGTATCTGTGGGCACCAGAAAAGTTGGAAGATTCTGACCTATTTCGATTAGGACCATGAGGAGGGAGTTCGGAGATGATTGGAGATTCGCTGTGATAGCACATGAAAGTTATGAGTGTCGGAATTATAGTGATTATAGTGATGCTGCTGATACTGGTATGTTTTGGATGAATACCCACCTATAACCACACCCACTCTTCTCTCTCTCTCTCTCTCTCTCTCTCTCTCTCTCTCTCTCTCTCTCTCGTGCACCTGAATGATAAGTCGAAACTTTACCAACATGCAATATTTAAAGAGAACCAAAAGTATATGAATAGTAGATGATAACATTTATTTTGACATTACATCGTTATACTACACCCCTAAACCAAACCCTATTCCACCTATATTTATTGTTTTGAGTCTCCTCCATAAAATAAAACGTGTAAATAACGAAATGTAAGGGAAACGTTCGATTGTGTGCAATTGAAAATCGCCATCTATTCCTCGCCCTTAATAGTTGACCCTAACAATCCCCTTTGCTGCGTTTGCACCCTTATTACAACGCCCGCGGGGAGCGGGGGGATTGTCTCTGGGATCCGAATGTCCCCAATACCGCAGGCATTACGGATACGCATCGGTTAAGGTGTCACGTGACAAGGAGGGGCCGTTTTCTTTTCTTACTTATTATTCGGATTATATGGACATTTGTATAATCGTTCCAGTAACTTTTTCTGTTATATATATGTATATATATATATATATATATATATATATATATATATATATATATAGATATATATATATATATATATATATATGTTACGGCCTCTGAGAGAGGTCCCGCTTCAGGTTCGATATGAAATAAATAAAAGAAATTTGGTCAACACCAACAGTTGCAAACTGGGGATACGAATATAGAAAGAAACACTAACATAACAGAGGTTTATTTACAAGCTTACTAACATAGGTAAATGCAGAATGGTATCTCTATTTACATAAAAAGAGAATAGAATCTTACAACTGCATGAACTGGGGGAACAGTGAGCAATTCAATACTTTGCTAGTCAATTTGGCAATTCGAAGCGGTGACTTCACAATAGGAAAACGGTGATTGCAAACGTCCTCTGACTCTGTATTGCAGAAAATAGTCTACTTGTAAGGCAGGAACTCCCCAAAACCTCTAACAGGACCTTTTCTTCTCTGAAGTCTGCTCGACGTCGAGATAACACGATCGTGCACTCCTGAAGACGACTAGACCAGTATCCAACCAACTCTTCTTCTGATCCTTCGTCGGTTCCTTCATCTCTAGTCTCTCTCTGACGATCTCTGCTGCTGATCTCTCACTGATATTCTGACCAGTGGCTCTTACTGAGGATATCTCTCTGTGACTAACAGGTGTCTCTCTTCTACGATCTCTCTCTCTGACGATCTCTGCTTCGTCCGTCGTATTTATACGGCACTCTGGGGGCGGGGCCTACGGCGAGCGTCACAGACTCCTGAGGTTTCCGGAAGTTCTTAGATGAATCTAGACGAGGTATTGCATCAGAAATCGCGGCATTTCTCCCGACACATTGGTGCGTGTTGAGCTCCACAACACGCCCGACGATTCCAGAACAGCCGCGAGAACAGGCGCCCGTGAAAGCCTCCTTACTGCTGAACTTCTCGAGCTGAACTTCTCGAAAATGCGTTCTCCTTTCCTTTATCTTTCTTTGCTAGGAAGCAATTACCATCACACGCACCCCCAAAAGAGAAAAAAAATGAAATAAACTGATTTTATTTTTTTCTAAAGAGGAATAAGAATTAAACAGCAGGGAACAATTCTGCATAAAGCTTTAATCCAGTCAAACACGCACGCTTCTCCACACACACCCAGTCGTGCGATAACAGAAAACGGTTATTAGGCTACTCATTGTGAAAACTCTAGAGAGGCTATCTGCTATAACATTATCCTTCTCTCTTACTTTTTCCGTTTTCTGAACTTTGCTCAAAACTTTGAAAGACTAAAACACCTCTTGCGTCTTTCTCAAAACTAATTTCTCTTTCTGGGACACAATTACCAAGGGCACGGGCGGCGGCCAAGGTACGGGGCGTTCTCTATAATCCTGAAGCAAATTTACATTTATTGCCTTTGCTCTACTCTTACCCACATTAATTCTATAATGTATACTTCCCCTCTCCTCTAACACTGAAAAAGGACCTTCGAACTTATAAGGTAAAAAGGGACTTTCTCTCGAGACTAGTACTAAAACTTTACCTCTTACACACAAACTTCTCTCTTTTGCTCTAAGATCATGCTTTCCTTCAGTCCCCCCTTGACTTCCGTTCGGGCTTTCTTTCGCTAAGTGCCAAGCACTTCCGTTCTCCTCCGCTAGCTACCAAACATCTCTTAGATTGTTTTTATAATACTCAAGATTAGTTATGCAATCATCTCTACCCTTACTTCTAGGCAAAGGTCCGAACATATTTATAAATACATTCTCAAAAGGTTCGCCTACTGAAAGAATATTACACACCGGAGCTCTGGGAATTACTTGAATCGGTTTCCCGGCAATTTGATATTCATGAATGCTTAAAGCATACCTCTTCACGTCATTTATTATCTTAGGCCAAAAGTACGCCCTACTAATACACTTGAAAGTTTTTTTACTCCCAAATGCCCTTGCTCATCGTGTGGTAACTTCAAAACTAGCTCACAAAACTTCCTAGGAACTACTAATTTTTCTGTGATTCGCCCTTCACTACCTGACTCAGGACGAACATGACACAAAACTTTGTCCTTTAAACAAAAAGTTTCCTTACACACATCATCGAGATCATCATCCAGCTCACATTAAAAAATTTGGGTTAGCTTTCTGCAACTTGACTAGCTTATCCTTATCCAAAACGTTAGACCCTAATTCATCACCGTAACTAGTACTAGGTACCCGTATACTTACTACGTTACTTTCGACAGCTACACCTTCCGTTTGGCTATCACTGTCAATGATAGAGTTAGGTCTCTCAGCCACAGTCATGCCAAGATCAACCTCGCTACCTCTATCACACTCGTTCGAATCCACGAACTCACTCACGTTCGAATTCATGAACTCACCTTCGTTCGAATCCACGAACTTAGTCACGTTCGAATCCACGAACTCACTCTCGTTCGAATCCACGAACAAATTATGACCGTAGTCTACGTCTGTATCTAAACCCGACCTA
>NC_087204.1:19114106-19116606 GCF_015104395.2 Macrobrachium nipponense | reverse complement strand
TATTTTCATATAAAAAATAAAATGAAATAGCACTTTAAAAAATACATAAATAAAGACTTATTAGAATTAATATATTCTGAAAAATCAGTACATTTCCCATTCTGTGGGATTCCTGTTATTTTCTCATCATTATTTTTTAAGAAATAAATTAATAAAATGGCACTTTCAAAAAAAAAATTTTAAAGACTCATTAGTCTTAATGTATTCTGAAAAATTAGTACAATTCCAATTCTGTGGGAATCCTGGATCTTATTTTCGTATCATTATTTAAAAAAAAATGGCTCTTTGATTATCTTGCATCCACGTCACGTTTCCTCAGTTTCAGGTCCTTTCAACCACTTCTCTTGCTGCCTTATTTCTTTGAAAGTTCCACAGACGAAGAGAGAAGTTGGCCCATTGGGGGATCTAACTATTGGGGGACCTGGAAGAATCAGAATTAGCCCTTCATTGATATCGGATAATTAAGGATTCTTCACTCAACTTACGATATGGGGGCCTGTGGTTAATTCATTTATTTACTCGATCGGTCATTATTATGATTATTTTCTTAAAGGTAAACATGTACAGAGAGCTGTAGAAAGAGCTCTCAGTACAGGTTTATCTTTAAATATATGTTTATGTACATCACTGTGTATTTTTTCACCATTTCAAGACTCATATTGTTATAAGTATTTTGAATAATAATAATAATAATAATAATAATAATAATAATAATAATAATAATAATAATAATAATATAATAATAATAGTAATAATAATAATAATAACTAAAAATGATAATAATAATAATAATAATACAGGTTCCATTTCAAAATAATGGCTATTTCAGCCGTAATTAATTTTGTATACAAAATAAATGCGGCTGAAATAGCCAATACTTTCATTAAAACCTGTATTAATGAAGGTCTTCTTCCAGCAAATATAATAATATAATAATAATAATAATAATAATAATATTAATAATAATAATAATAATAATAGAGACGATGCCACAGAAGACGGGAGGGATGATGAGGTATCAAACAACGACACACGAAGAAACGCAGACGAAGTAACAGACAGGACGGAATGGGTAGAAAAGATCAGACAATGGATGAAACCAGATACAGAGAGAACAAAGATTCCCTCCATGAAAGCCTACAACACTAAGAAATTAAGGGAGAAAACAAGTCAATGAAACAATGTGACTAATACACACCACCAATATCACAGAAACAAATAACTTGACATATGCAGGAGCAAGATTAGTAGCAGAACTGATTGGGATACGAACACCAACACCACCAGCACAACCAACCAAACTGAAACCAAAAAGCAACAGCCTTGGAAAAGACGCCTGGAAAAGCAAATCATGGTGATGAGATCCTACTTGAGTAAACTGAAAGAGATGGCAGAAAAAAGGCTAAGAAGCAAGAAAACAAGGGAGGAACTCAACGAGAAATACAAAGTACACGAGAGGATACTAAACAACACACTAGAAGATGTAAAACAGAGGCTTAAGGCCAAAGCACATAAGATCCAACTGTACATGAACAGGAATAAGGGATACCAACAGAACAAACTATTCGGAACCAACCAGAAAAAACTATACAGCCAACTAAGAGGGGAAGACAACCACCAAGAAATTCCTGAAGCTGAACCAAGTAACAGACTCTGGGAGAACATCTAGAGCAATCCGCTATCACACAACAAACATGCAACATGGCTCCAGGAAGTCAAGGCTGAAGAAACAGGGAGATAAAACAAAGATTCACTGACATCACGACAGACACAGTCAGACACCAACTAAAGAAAATGCCCAACTGGAAAGCCCCAGGTCCCGATGAAGTCCATGGATACTGGCTCAAAGAATGGCAGAACAACTCCAGCATCGTATCACAAATCACCATGCGCCCAAATGGATGACCACAGGAAGAACACCTTAGTCCAGAAAGACAAGAGTAAGGGAAATATAGCCAGTAACTACAGGCCTATCACCTGCCTACCAATAATGTGGAAGTTACTAACAGGTATCATCAGCCAAAGGCTATACAACTACCTAGAGGAGACAAACACCATCCCACACCAACAGAAAGGCTGCAGAAGGAAGTGTAGGGGCACAAAAGACCACCTCCTGATAGACAAAATGGTAATGAAGAACGTAAGAGAAGGAAAACCAAACCTAGGTTATGGCATGGATAACTATAAGAAAAGCCTTCGACATGGTACCACACACATGGCTAATAGAATGCCTGAAAATAAATGGGCAGATGGAAAACATACAGCTTCCTCAAAAATACAATGCACAACTGAAATACAATACTTACAAGCTCTAGAATAAGACTAGCAGAGGTTAATATCAGGATAGGATCTTCCAGGGTGACTCACTGTCCCCACTACTCTTCGTAGTAGCCATGATTCCCATGAGAAAAGTACTGCAGAAGATGGATTCTGGGTACCAACTCAAGAAAAGAGGCAACAGAATTAACCATCTGATGTTTATGGACGACATCAAGCTGTA
>NC_087204.1:19096606-19111606 GCF_015104395.2 Macrobrachium nipponense | reverse complement strand
GTTTTGTATCGCAGTTTATAAGCCTTCTGTGAAAGAAAACTATTGATAAGGCTATTTGTCTGCCCGTCCGCTCTCTTTCTGTCCGCCCTCAGATCTTATAAACTACTGAGGCTAGAGGGTTGCAAATTGGTATGCCGATCATTTACTCCCCAAACATACCAAATTGCAGCCCTCTAGCCTCAGAAGTTTTTTATTTCACTGAAGGTTAAATTTAGCCATGATCGTGCGTCTGGCAACGATATAGGAAAGGTTATCACCAGGTCGTGTTTAAATTTTCGTGGGCCGTGGTTCATACACCATCATACCGAGACCAGCAAAAGATAGATCTATTTTCGGTGGCCTGGATGACGCGTTGTACAGAAACCTCGATTCCTGTTTTTTTTTTGTTTTGCTGTAAGAAAACGCGTCCCCATATCCGAAAGGAATCCTGATCGAGTTCCTCAGACGCATTCACATTTTCTAAACCTGTCAGTCAGCGTGTCTGCGTCGGAACAGATTGAAACTTCAGTGCCAGGCCGAAAGGACGAAATAAAAATATCACCTGCGAACAAGAGGAACTATGTGACTTTTTACGCATCGAAATCCGCGCGGGAACTGACAAAGGGACCCTCGAGAAAAATTAGAGGGAAAAATCCTTTCGCACATACCCCGGGTAAATTGGGTACGAAGAGGTCCTGCGGTGCTTAACCCGGACAAAAATAGTCGCAGGCCAATACAGCTTTCCAGGGTTTCCTGGAAGGTCTGGAGGGGAAGGGAGTTTGGGGGGGTGGCGGGAGGTTTCTTACCCGAATGCCTGATATTGAAAAAGGAATAGGAGCGGAAGGCGAAGTCGAGAAGTTTATGAATATTCGCAAAGGAAAATGTAAGGCTAATAACCTTCAAGATATTCCAAATAACGTCAGAAATCGTACCACGGATTACATACATACATACATATATAAACAAAACACACGTATATATATATATATATATATATATATATATATATATATATATATATATATATATATATATATATATATATACACACACACACACACACACACACATATATATATATATATATATATATATATATATATATATATATATATATATATGTGTGTGTGTGTGTGTGTGTGTGTGTGTGTGTGTGTGTGTTGTGTCTGCAAGAAATGCTGGATTTATTTCTCAGTTTCCTGATAAAATACTTAGGGATCATAGGAAATTATAGTAAACAATTCAGATTGTATAAGAAACACTGGACGGTAACAATATTATCATGAGGTTCTGCAGTGATTTAAGATTGTTTTTCCAACTCTGATTTTGATTGTGACACATTTGATTTTGATAAAAAATGTATCTTGCTTAGCATTTGCTGAAAGAGAATTAAAATTCGAAATGTATGAAATATTTTAAATTGAAGGGAATCTATGTGAAAAAACTTCTTTTTGTCCATGGCTGCATTATGGGTAGATATTTCACTAAATTTATTGGCGTCCTTGCCTGGTACAAAACTAATGAATGGGAGGAAATTGAGTTAAAACCTTTACGAAAATCAGATCCACTCTGAGTAATCCACTTTTCTTGATTGGATCATTTTTTTTTTTTTTTACTGACCCTCGCCTTGCCCGACAACGACAAGGGACTTTATTTAATTTCGTTTTATTCCAGTAAAAATGCAAATGTTTTTAGGAAAATGACTGAATCACATCGTCTTACGACGTGTTAATGATCCCTGCTTTTTCATATAACTCTACATTTATCTCCAGTATTCATGCAGGGTATAATACGAAAGACTGTGCGAAGACAGTTGATAAATCATACGTACCACCAACAAGACGTATTAAAGTCAGTTGATAAAGGAATACAAGGCATGACCCGGCCTCCAGCTTACTCGGGGCGCGTGTTAACATCTACGGTTACATAGATCCTTGTTACAACGACGAAAATTGAAGTAAATACGCTATATTTCATTAGAAGTAATTTTTCTACTGTTTAACATACACATTATTTTTCTACATTTTTATTCTAATAAATAAATCATAAATATCCTATCCTAAAATTCCTGTATCTTTAACTCAAATTAAAACACCTTTTTCAGACCTTTTTAGGCTTTTCATTAGACCTTTCCTACCACCCCCGGCAACAACAACAGCAACAACAAAGTAGTTTATAGGCTTACTCCCAGCGTAAGCGATAAAAATCAAAGTATAATAGTAGTTAATACTGCTTCGGCATTCCTTAATAAATTTTACTCGCCTAATTAAACTGTTTTCTACAGACGTTCTTGACGTACACTTACTAAATTATATTTCTAAAATCTGGCTGAAATATATTTTCGTACTTTTCGAAGTTTGGAAGATCCCTTAAACTCCTTAAAAAAATAAGTGACAGAAAAGGAACAATATAAAGATATGTTAAAAATAAAATAAAATGTCATTTCGCTAAGAAGGTGTTTTGTTATTTTCGTTTACTGAAGGAGTAAGTCTACGAACTACTTGCTGTTATTGCTGTTGTTCTTGTTCTTGCTGTTGTTATTAATGATTTATTTATTAGACTGAAAATGTAAAAAAATAAATAATGTGCATGTTCAACAGTACAGAAAAATTATTCCTAATGAAATACAGCGTATTTATTTTAGTTTTCGTTGGTGAAACAATGGGCTAATTCTCCATAGATTATTTAGAAGCTACATTTCTGTTCAATTATTTTGTGTTTCCGCTCACGACTGGGAATATATGAATGTGTTTAATTTGTCTTTTTTTTTATTGGATCCTTGTTTTTAGTATGAGCAGTGGTAATTGTGATTATTAATGACGAAGACTGCTTCACGTTAAGTTAGGAATGTAACGTTTACAACTTATGCATGAGGGGAAAATCTTGCACGCTTCCCGGTTAAGCTGGAAGTCGGATCACGCCTTGTTTCATTCTAACGATATAGGAAAGGAAGTAGGCCTACTGGAATTAAACATCATCAAACTAAGGGGAAATGGCAAACAAACAAAATGAAAGGAAAGCTATAATATAGGGCAAACAATCCCAGTCAAAAACAGTGAGAATAAGATTATTAAGCGTCCAGACTCCCAGCTCCGCTCCCTGCCATTACTTAGTATATACGGTCGCGCAATTACGGCAATTAACATAATCTAATGATTCGTAATGGCTATAAACTGACCGGATGTTGCTCCAACGATAATTGAGCGCATTCCCGTTTCGTTGCTATTAGTGTCAGCCATTGAAGCGGAGTAAACAAGGCGAATTGGTCAGCGTCTGAAATACATCGGGGAACGAGGCGAATTTGTCTCTGAATAAAAGATGTTTTTTATCTTTTATTTTTATTTTTTTGTCACTTATCTCGTACGTATTTGTGAGCGCTGGAAAATGCACAGTATGTCATTGCTTGGCTTTACGTAGACTTTATATTTTTATCTTCTAGAATAATCTACATATACGCGCACTCGCACAGAGCCCGTGTATACACAAACACACACACACGCATACACACACGCACACGCACACACACACACATGCATATATATATATATATATATATATATATATATATATATATATATATATATATATCTATATATAATTAAAATACATGTGTATGTGTCTGTCTGTCTGCTTCGTATTTTAAATACTTTTCAAAGGAAGAGCATTCTTTGTAAAGATAAAAAATAAAAAATAAAAAATACCGTGACAGGTTTATCGTCCAATAGTTTGAAATATGAAACCACGAATCAGACGACCAAATAATAAACGGCAAGTGTCGCTCTCCCGAGGACTTGATTGGGCGTAGTAATTCTATCTGAGACGCAAGTGACACCGGGGAAACTCCCCCGCCCCCCCAAACACACACACACACACACAGACCTGGAATGAGATGAAGGCTATTCACATTCCAAATAGCAGAAATTCCGACAGTCCCTGACTACTGTGAGGTTACCATGCGAATTGTAGCGTTGGTGATAATAGGTTTGCTTATTTGTAATGTAGTAGCTAAGCTATAGTAGATTCACATCAACCGTGCACTTGATGTCTAGGCCAGTCCCTTACGACGCTCCTGATTGGCTGTTGATAAGCCAATCACAAGGCTGGAAACTCTCAGTCTCTCAAGAGAATTGACATGGGGAGGATGGATGTTACACCTCTCCTGAGGGATACGTCTTTCAGAAGTATCCTTATCAACATCCAATCAGATGCGCGGTTAATGTGAATCTACTATAGTTATGTCTGCCGACTGTGTATTGGTAAAGTTATAATATTCAAAGAGTGAAATGGTTTTTAGTGAACGGATTCAAGCGTGAACTATGAATGCTCTAAATGAGAGAGTAATTAAACCTACTGTTTATACAGATGATCCTAATTTTCAGGATGGCATTCATAATTCTTGTCAGTCGTTATATTTTTTCACATATAATTAATCAAATTGAGTTTATAAATGTTATTTAACAGATAAATATCACCAAACTCTGCAATTGGAGATAATTCGCATTTCAGAAAGAATTACGCAGCTTAGATTGAACGTATAGGTAGATTATTCGAGGCCTTTCCGACGACAATGTTTATTAGCTCCTGAATACTGATGATCATAATCTACTTTCTCTGCTGAGTTCATCAGAATGCTTAGAATTGATCGAGTTCATATAATATTCATCTTCCACAATGAAGTTCATCTTTTGCCTTCAAACCTGGCTGGAAGTTCAGCTGTCCAGTGAGCTACGTAGGTTGTTATGTTTGTTTGTTTGTTTTTATGGTGTTTTTACGTTGCATGGAACCAGCGGTTATTCAGCAACGGGACCAGCGGCTTTACGGGACTTCCGAACCACGTCGAGAGTGAACTTCTATCACCAGAAATCTTTCGATTGCAAGAAATCAGAGCGCATCCAGTTATGCGCTGTGCTTTTTTCCTCCAGTTTGCATTATAATATTTTGAGTAAGGTCGTAGTACTTCATCATATCCACGTAATGTCAGACACCCACACGAACCAACTAACTCACGCAGTACTGGCATATTTACCTTTCAATAATTACACTTCACATCAACCTTCAAATAAGGATCTCCGTTTTAATTAGCACTTTTTATCAGCTGTTTCCGCTTCATTTAATTGCCCACAAAGAAGTACAGTGGAAGATGAAAAGCGGCCCCCGCCCCCTCCCCCTCCCCACCCACCAAAAATGCCGAAATCTAATTAGCTCTTACGTGAACAACAACCTTTGAATTTGGACGTCATTGGAAAGCAAACATAATGGACTCCAGTTAAACAGGTTTTTTAACCGATTAGTGTTTGGTCATTTACCGGATTAATTGCTTGTTCATCTAGCGGGTTCAGTGTTTGTTCATCTACCGGATTCAGTGTTTGTTCATTTAGCCTGTTCAGTGTTTGTTCATTTAGCGGATTCAAAGTTTGTTCATTTAGCGAATTCATTGTTTGTTCAACTAACAGATCACGAAACTTGAAACGCACATTTCTTTATCTAATTTACAAAAATCGTACTTATTTATTTTATTTATCTATTTATTGATTGCATTACGTTACGTTCATACAACGAACTGTAAAGCAGTTCAGGCTACTTTTCGTATTAGCTAATCCGTGTGTCTCTTTTATTCATATAATATAGAAGTTGTATTCCTGTAATTCTTTTATTTCACCTTTTTATCCGAAGCCTTCGTCCGTTATCGTTTCGTTATTCGTCGCCGAATAAATTGCTATTGACATTTCTTACGAAATCTAATCCGTCGGAGTCAGCAATGACGAACGACTGACAGCTGACGCGACAGAGCGAATTATTATTCGCGGTTCAGACTCCCTATTGCGTTTGAATGACGCTTCGGCGTCGATGAATGCGTCGGTTGAACGTAATAAAATCATCACCGCATTTGCATGATAGATTGGTCGGAAACCGTTGTCACTGACGTCATTTTATATATAAATATAATCCAGTAAAAGGATCATAAAATCAAACTTTGGTTATATTAATCAAATTATATTCATATCTTTGTCGTTCCCGAAATGGAATTTCAAATTTAGTGAATGATATATTTCGATGAATTGGCACAGCGGTAGGCAGAATTTAGACAGCACTGGATAGAAGTTGAATAAATGAATGAATTTTCCATTTTGCACGACCTTGCTACGTTGGTGGTGAGTCGAGTGAAAAATTATTCAAATATGTCTCTGCGGTTACACCACGGGTTACGTATAACGTGTTTCATAATTGGATGATAGACTCTTCAAGACAAGGTTGTGTATCTCTCTTTATCCAGAAGGACATCGCCATTTCTCTTGGCTTCCCTTTTTAGGGAGAGTTTTTACACTCGTTTCATACAGGTATATTGTGTAGGTTAGGCAAGAATAAGATAAAAAGAAAGTCAAGTTAAGTATACCTTAGTTTGACCAGACCACTGAGCTGATTAACAGCTCTCTTAGGGCTGGCCCGAAGGATTAGATAGTTTTACATAGCTAGGAACCAATTGGTCACCTAGCAACGGGACCTACAACTTATTGTGGGATCCGGACCACATTACATCGAGAAATTTCCATCATCAGCAATTTATTCCTCTGGTTCCGCTTTGGCCGAGCCGAGAATCGAACTTCGGACCACTGGATTGGTAGCCGAGCGCGAAATCCTCTCGTCCAACGAGGAGCTATTAAAAAAAAAAAGTGAAATACCACAGTTCATTCCAGCGCGGTAGCCCTCTTGCCATTGCATAAATCATGACCACGCTTCAAGGAGAGAGAGAGAGTTATTTCCAGAATCAGAAAATCAACATAATACTGCAGATATTGGGCCAGAAGCTTTCCTCCTTTTTCTTATGCAGTTTACTTCAGGCATCTTTTATTAGTTTGTTTTTTAAGGTGGAGGAGAGGAGGGGTGAGGGGAAAACAGTTTTGCCTTCTAGTTTAAATATTATCTTTCTTCCATCTTGCTATCCAGTTGTTTCATTGTGCAACTGCTTTCAAACCTACCTACTGTTAATCACCTTTCCAGTACTGAATGACCTCATTGGTCCCAGCGCTTGGCGTTTGGCCTAAATTCAACATTCCAATCCAATATTCCATATTGGAATATTCTGATTAACGAAACACGGCGCTGTCCAGTTTTTTAAGTCATTGAAAGCAAACAAAACGGTTTTGAGGACAAATCTTGGAAGGTTTTCCGTTTTCTTTTCCCAAATCAGAAATGAGGAAACTCTAACAAAGGAACTAAGCTCTACAAAGGCTGTTCATACACAACGCAAAGGCCCGTTTACCTCTTGCCCGCCCTATTAGTGTCACTGTTTATGGGGTCCAGCTGCTTAAAGAAAATTAAGAGGGTTTGTAGTTTCGGATACCTATTTTGGGTTTGTTTACCGATCGTCCGTGCTCTCTTTTTCTGTGGTCTTTATATTTCCCACCTCTTCTTCTTCGTCTTCTTCTTCTTCCCAGCTCTATCCCTATTCGGGGTCGCCGTTTTGAATGAGTCTCTTCCATCTATACCTCTGTCCTGTGTCATTTCCTTTATATTTCCCACCACAGAATCTTTTTGTTAACGTGTCGATATACAAAAGTCTAAAGCTACTGAATTGGGCGAAGAAAGATATTTAGAGGGAATTCAGGTCGTTGTACTGTGCGTATCAAAGGAAAGGTGTTTCAGTGCAACATTTGCATATAATCAGGATCCCGTAAATGCTGTTGGAATCTGTAAGCATTACAAGACTTTATCTAATCAGGTTCCCTCTTTGGAATGAGAGATTTCGTCGCGAAATTGGTTGCAGTTGGAATACATTTGGGCGAGTAGGTCTAGTATGTTGTTTTGGTTATTTTGAATTTAGAGTTTTCGGTAGGAATGTCGCTGAAATCTCCGACAATCATGATTTTATTACAATTATTGATTGTTTGGAATTTGTTGCAGATGGAGAGATTTGTAGCAGATGAAACGTGGGAATTAAAATAAAAGTTTTTTTTCTCATCGAGAATTATAGTACTAGTAAACAGTGACTGAGAGGAATCCAGTGGTATATTTGAAAGTTTGTTCCCTTGGGTTTCTCGCTCTTTCAAGGGTATAATGTAAGCATACAATTCTATACATACGATGATTAGTTATCTGGACGAAAAAATGCATAGACTCGGAAGGCTATAGCTGTGGCATTTATTAATTATATGTCTCTTACATAAAATGCTCCTCATCTTGTCCCCTAAAATCATCGAAATCAAATGATTTGAATAAAACTTTCTCTTCGTGTGATTTATATCTCAATATAACGTTACTTTTCCCAGGCAAATGCCTCCTAGCTAAGCCATATCTAGAATAGGAACATAATTCAGTTCGCTGGAAAAACCTGGAATTTGCCGTTGGAAAATTCATCAGCCTCTGTGATTATATTCGGTTGTGGCTTTTTGCATCAAGTTAATCCGATATAATCCTTCATTGATAATGATCTTCTGATACTCGTACACGTTAATGCATGCATTTCATAACGTTGTTATGTACGTACTTAACAGTTATAATGAGCATGCGTGGGAAAGGATATATTGTAGCTGGTTACTGACCAGGCAGATAGGGTTGGAAGTGAACTGCAACTTTGCAACTTGTCTGCACTTGAAATGATAATCATAGAAAACGGGGGCAACATTGGCATCATAGAAAAAAGGTCATATGATTTGATGGGGGATTCTTACATACTCAACGAACTCTCTATGAGCACACCATGTCAAAGGAAACCACGAATGTTTAGTTTGTAAAGCTAAGTATGATGATCTTATTTTCCTACAATTGTTTATTCGAATGTCTCTAACGCTTTATTTGCGCCAGGAACCACTTGTTTTAAGTGAAAGTGAAATCCAACTAAAAAAAAAAAAAAATAAAATCTTGCAACATTGAAGAAATGCCTATGTATTCATACTCATTATTTTCACATGTAAACATATTCGTGTCATGTTTTTCTACAGTTATCTACTTTAGAAACCAGCTATGTCTCAGAGTAGATTTTCTGTAGAATGTAGATACTTCCCAGTATTTCAAAACCGCTCATTTAAAGCATTGGGAATTGCAACACAAAAGATACACGTCCCTCCTCTTTCCAAAAGAAAACGTAGGCCTAAAACTGACTGAAGCTTAGACTATCCAGGCAAATCTTAACTTGAGAGCCCTGCTTCTGAAATCCAAGAGGTTCTTCATCTGTAGGAGGGTGCATGAACAAAGTATATGTTATTATAATCAATAAACTTGGGTCACAATTACAGCCAGTCAGTCAACCCGTAATACAGAGTTGTTTCAATAATTTTAATTCAATAAGTATATACAATATATAAAAACAGAAACAGGGCAACAATTTGCTTTAAGGCAACGTTCTGTGGAATTAGCTGAATCCACTGGGAAAGTTAAAAAGGAAAAGACAGAGTGCCTAGTACTTTGTGCCCCGAAGATGTGTTAAATACGCGAAAGTAATTGGGACTCTAGTCTTTTCATTGTGAACTTTCCCAGTGGCTTCTGCTAATAAACAAAATTATGTGCTTACTTTTGTGATATCTTTGTATTCTGTGGAACCCCTAAGTTCCTCGTTGGACGAGTGGTTTCCGCGCCCGGTTACCAATCCGGTGGTCCGAAGCTCGATTCTCGGCGCGACCAACGTGGAATCAGGGGAATGTATTTCTGGTGATAAAAATTCATTTCTCGATATAATGTGGTTCGTATCCCACAATAAGCTGTAACCAAATGATTCTTAGCCACGTAAATATATCTAATCCTTCGGGCCAGCCCTAGGAGAACTGTTAATCAGCTCAGTGGTCTGGTAAAACTAAGATATACTTAACTTTGTGGAATCCGTAGCAGAAATCATCAGTTCAAGCATGAGCTGCTTCCAGGTAGAAAACCGAGTGTGCTTGCGTGTGTAGTATGTGTGTCATGGATTGCTTTTGTTTACTATCCATGCACTGAAAAAGAGAAAAGTGGCGCGTGATTCGGTGCTACCTCATCTTCTGCGTAAGATACACGCAAAAAAAAAAAAAAAAAAAAAAAATCTTGAAAATAAGGCAGCTGTGCATAACAGGGTATTATTACTAACCTTGAAAGTGTTCCTGAAAACAATAATAGTGTCAGATATATTTCTTCGCCATATGTTTTTAGTTTGTAGTTTTCCTTATGCATGTCTCACACACACACACACACACAGATGGGGGTCTCAGATCATTAAAAAATATATAAATAAAACAGACACATCTGGTTTCGTATGCAGTAACATCGTGTGAACCATTCTCGTCGAGGCTCCACTATCTATAATGTGGTCCCATCGTCAGCTTTCACATCAGAGCTTAGTCATTTTCTTGCTCTGTTTCGAGGGAGATACAGGGTGATGTGGTTACGTACGTAGAGACCTGATACTCTAATTCTATTTTGCAGCAGGCACACTTCAAAGTGATAACAAGATTCTAGGATTGCTGGTATTTCGCAGCTGATAACCTTTTGATTTTTTGTATATATTTCCATAAAGATAAGTAGGCCTCCTTTTTTTCTAATATCAGGACATTTATTCGTGGGTGAAGTTGCTTTCCACACACCAAATTCTGAACATTTTTATGACTCTTCTATGAATGTTTGATATGATTTTTGATTCCGCAACTGCACTTCAATCCTGGGATTCCATCGCTGCGAGAGACAGAGAGTATGATATATTGTTGCATTAATGTTGAGGGTTATAAATGCCATGAGTATTTTATTGCATAATCCTCAGAAACAGGATCAGCCACCGGTGACAGATGTAACCCTGGAACCTGGGGCTCATTCATCAACGTCTTCACTTATCTCTTCACTTATCTGCATAAAAAACTTTCGGTGTCAGTTTCGTCATTTTTTTTCATGCGTCTCCATCTTCCATGCTATAATCAGCATATCATCGTTGGAAGTATTTCCCCAATACGTTATGGAAGACATTTTTCTACTTCAACGTATGCCTTTTTTTTTTTTTATAAGACGCCAATAATGACCCGTTAATTCGACCAGTAGTAATTTAGGATTTTAGGCCAACTAAGCTTTATTACACTTAACTATATATTTCAAGCAAATATTTTACGAATAAACGATGAATCTTCATCATAACTTTTTTTTATAGTTTTAACTATGAGTCTCTATATAAGTATATTTCCCATGATTTATTGTAGCTTTTCATGGAAGAAATTCAGATAATCTTTAACTAATGACATACAAATATAATTTATATCATATATATATATATATATATATATATATATATATATATATATATATATATATATAATATATATAACGTGTGTGTTTGCTTATTTGTGTCTGCCTGTCTGTATAAGTGTGTGTGTGTGTGTGTTTACCTCATTTATGAAAGCTTTAATATTTCTGTACCGTCTGTCAAAATATGTTCGCAACAAATCTGACTATCAGTTACTACACGATATCACATAACGCAGGGAGCGCTGCCCCCCTCCCTCAATTAATTTAATGGCAGTTATGTATGCGTTTCCGTTGCTTTGCATTTGCATGAACAGAACATGATATCTCAACTTGCGATTCGATTTTTTTAACGAAAGCGGAATGATAGTTTTGGTCTAATTTTGTAATAAGACTATCCATACAATTCATTGAATTTGGTCGTAATTCGTATATATTTGCTAAACGTTTTTATGTGCGTCCCTTTTAAAGCAACATAAACGTTTCGAGGAAGAATTAATTAGACGTCTAATACCAATGATCTCTGTTTAATTTGAGGTTATATTTGAAGTTTGTGGAGACTGCCGAATATCCTTTCTGTGACAGCCTCTGTCACTGAGGACGAAAGGAACACGAAAAAAGGATAATCATGGTTCCTGCTCCGTGGCTGTTCCAGTCAGCGTTAATTCCCTTCCGTGACGCCATCTAAATGTTACGTAATTCGAGTAATTAAGCCTGATAGACCGCTTATCTACGTTTTATTCCAAATTATATAATCATGATATCAAATTGCTTGTAAGACTCTGGCCACGTTTTTATTATTTACATTACATTTACATCTTATTGTATTATTTATTTGATTTTATCCTTACGTTTACCTCGGTGTTGCTACATTAACGTTTGCCATGGAGTCTGTAACGTATCGTAAATATCGGCAGCTTATATTTTTAGCCATTGCTATTTTTTAAACTTCTTATTACTTATTTTTTTAGGGTTTCAGCGAAATCTTACGGATTAGACAGCGAAAATATTTCTTATATCTGACGTTTCTTTTAATTCTGTTTATTTATTTATTTATATATAAACAGGAGAAATAGGAGTTTTTCTTGTGCTTGGTAAGGGTTACATCGGTAACCCGACAACTTATGTGTACACGGTCTTTCCTCTTACATCTGAGAGTGCAACATGAATTGCAATTCATGCCCGTATAAAATCATCCTCCCCCTCACAACCCCCCAACAACCCCCCACCCCCCTTCCAAAAAAAAAGCGGTAGCATACCGGCGCTCATGTTTCTGCCTCGAAGGTGTAACTTATTGGCGACCCAAATCAATTTCCACAGCGGCAAAAAAAAAAGAAAAAAAAAAAAAGACCCCCCAAAAAACTGCAAAAAACACCTGCCCCCTAAAAAACTGCTAACCCCCCCCCCCCCAAATAAAAATAAAAGGGCAACAACGAGTTTGCAATTTAATCCGCTTTCATGTCATAATTCTTGCAATGCGCGTTTGATTTGGAACCCAAATATTGCTCGAAATGGCTCCTTTTTTATCACCTAAAAATAGAACGATATGATGGGTTTTACACGCGCGGGGTAATTCGGGGGTTACATAATGGCGTTGTGAACAAATAGATTTCTGTGTCAGTACAACACAGGAAAACTTTCCTTTTGAATGAAAACGTTATAATTTTCCTGAGATGGTTGCATGACTGTATGAATGTATAGGTGGTGTGTATACATACAAACATATTTTATATATATCATATATATATATATATGTGTGTGTGTGTGTGTGTGTGTGTTTAAAATCATACTTGTTGTTTCCTTCGTCATTGACCATCATCCCTCTGCTGCGTTTATTAATTAATTTTAAAACATAAAGATTGCCTTTATGTATGGTAACACATTATACGTTTACATCAAAACTCTTAAAAAAAAAACATACACTCAGGTTGTTTTCATTCATTGGAACTTGTTGCCTCCTGTCAACTGAGATTGTTCATTGAATTTTTACCTGATTCATTAATTATTACAAGATTCATTAATTTTTATAAGACTTCATGGCCAAGTGAGGAGAAAATAGGTTAGGGACCTTTCTCTCTTCTTAAAAATGCCCTTTTCCTCCTTAGAGGACTCGGGAATACATCTGGTATTTTATGATTAGTGTGATTCTCTCTCTCTCTCTCTCTCTCTCTCTCTCTCTCTTCTCTCTCTCTCTCTCTCTCTGTCTCTCTCTCTCTCTGTCTGTCTCTCTCTCTCTCTGTCTTCTCTCCTCTCTCTCTCTCTCTCTCTCTCTTAAAAGCAAATCTTTTTGGGCCACAGCAATAGCACCTGGTTCCCAAAGTGGCGAGTCCAGGCGGGGGGGTTAATTTGATTTTAAATAAACTTTGGACTTCAACTGAATCCACGGCTTTGCAATATTTTTTTATAGTTATTACCTTTTGCTTTGCCATAAATATTTTTTATCGGGGACCAATTAAAAGCACTATTCCAACTTCTAGATGCCACACGTTGGCATTCGCAAAACGAACCTTGAAGCTGGATAGAATATTACCTCTACTTAACAAAATGTCTTCATTCTTAAATGTACGATAATTGCTTTTCACCTTCACACAAAAGTGGTCAATATAATTATCAAATTGATTATGATTAGAGTTTTTGGATAATTTGAATGGAACTCATCCAAATAACCGTCTGTTAACTATAAAAAGCATTTTCCAGCAATTATTACATTTTTCAATTATTTTTCCTTTTATAGCGGCCCTACTTTGATGGAAACTGCTTGTAACCGTTGATCTGGAAGTTCTAGAGCAGTGGTTCCTAACTTTTTTTTTTGGCCATACCCCACCTAATCACCTCTTAAAATCCTGATGCCCCCTGTGGTGATATACTATAATTCTTATATATATTCATGTGGAGGAAGCCTAAAAGGCCACTAATTTGGTTTAAACATTCTCGAATCGGCACCCCTTAAAAATCAAATTACCCCCGTGTTGGGAACCACTGCTTTAGGTACTAATCCATGAACATCATAGTTAAAATGGTTCTGGGGAGACGACTGTGGTAAAAATGTTTCTGAGAGAGAGAGAGAGAGAGAGAGGGGGGGAGGGGGGGGGGGGAAGAGAGATGTGTGGGAAGGGCGGCTAATTGTCCAGCTGGTGATGCTATCCTTAATTGTGACATTCGCTACTTCACCAATGCAAGGAATGTTCCCTACCTTTATCCTATATTTGCATATAGACAAAATCAGTACAAATGTGAAACCACATAATTATATTCGTGCTCGTCCAACGTTAATTAATTTCTTTAAGGTCCACAATAATATACTGATGGAAGCAACCGTAAAATTTTACAAAACATGTAAAAGCTTTCGAACCCTCCCCTGGGTTCATTTTCAGATTCGACTGACAGATGAACCCAGGGTAGGATTCGAAGGCTTTTACATAGTTTTGTTAAATTTTGGTTCCATCAATGTATTTGTGGACCTTAAAGACCATTACTTGTGCTCTTGTTATTGAGATTTCTACCCATTACCTTAATTGCACACTCTTGAATTCAGCTTTGCTGCGATATGTGGAAAGTATTTTTTAAAAAAATATTTGGTTTGACGCTTTCAGCTTTGAGTAATACGAAAAGCTATGTCAGGAAACACCAAGTTGATCTCGATTCCTGGACCGAAGATTTATTTCGTCTTTTATTTGCATACATTTCCCTGTTTTTCGAAAAGAGTCTATTTCGTATATCGAATAGACTATCTGCGTTGAATGAGACCCGAACTGAAAGTTAATTTAGATTAAAGTGATTTGACGAAAAATAAAGATAAAAATATTTGGATGGCGCTAGAATTCCTATTAT
>NC_087204.1:19046606-19091606 GCF_015104395.2 Macrobrachium nipponense | reverse complement strand
TTCCACTGGAATTCATAGCTGAGTGCTATTTTCTGTATAGAAAAGGAATTGCAATATAAACGTAAAATTACGTTTTGCCAAACTTTCGTTTATTCTAGGAAGTGACTAAGTTCTTTTGTGTATTGTGAGAATAATTCCAATATACGGGGATTGTATCCTAAACAATTGTCCTCATGTTAATTTCACTAATATCAATTTTTATGAGGAGTTCATCATTTACAAATGTCCATTAAAGATGTTTGGATATTTCCTTAACAAAAGATGAGTGTTGCAGGCGCTGGATACTACTCGTAGGATTTTCCCCTCATGCATAAGTTGTCAACATTATATTCCTAACTCAACGTAAATGAAAACATGCCAAAATCTACGGTTAAATAAAGCGTTGTTTCACCAGCGAAAATTAAACTAAATACACTATATTTTATTAGAAATAAATATCTGTAGCGTTTAACATGAACGTTATCTATATTTTACATTTTCATACTAATAAATAAATCTTAAATATCCTATCATAAAATTCCTGCATCTTTAACTTAACGCGAAACAACTTTATCCAAATTATTTTTAGGCTCTTCCACAACAAAGTAGGTTGCAGGCTTACTCCCCGAGTAAGCGAAAAAGGCCTCTAGTCTGTCGCATTCGTAATTTTTCCTCTCGGGGATTCGCACGTCTTCCTTCTCTTGTCTTGTAACTTAATTTGTGATGCTAACATCTTAATGGCATCGTCGTCCTTCCTGTCTCTGGTCACAAAATTCGCTTTGTCTGACGGTGGGTGGGTTTCATAATGAGCGAGGTATACTTTAGCGCTAATATTTTTTATAGTCCTCTCTCTCTCTCTCTCTCTCTCTCTCTCTCTCTCTCTCTCTCTCTCAGATGCATATATATACCCACACGCGTTCGCAAACGTCTCATAGTTTTACCGAATGCAGAATTAACAGCTTCATCTGGTTGCAACTCGACCTACGAATTAATAAGTTCCAGATGCATTTCTCAGCATCTCTCAAACACCTTGTTGTTGCGTATGCTCCGTGATATAATATATATATATATATATATATATTATATATCTATATATATTATTATATATATATATATAATATATATATATATATACGGCCAGTGTGTCAGGTAAATAAATTTTTGCATTATGGCCGGGCTGGGAAAAGGTTCTTATAAAACAAGGATGCACAAGTGGTTTGCCTTAAGAACAGTTCTAAACCACCTCTGGAATGACGACAAAGAAATTAGGGAATCAGGAAAACGAGAGAAGTATTAGGCATTCACAAAGTGCTCCGTTGATCATCATTTAAAATGATACGTACCAGTTTGATGTCCCCCTAGTTCGAGCAATCCTTGGGCAGCTTATTATTTACAATACAAAAAATCTGGGTCTTTCCTATATGCGTGTATTGACCCCCAAGGATTTTAACCCGGTATGTGATCCATCTTTCCCCGTTGGGGATTTCCGTAGAAACATAAACAATAGACTGTAAATATCACGAAGATAATGACCCCGAAGAAATATTAGGCCTAGATAAAGACCACCGAAAACCCTCGGGGGGCCACTATCTAAGAAAGCTCCGAAAATCTTTGTGGTGGATGATACTGGAATAATTTCTTCCGTCTTAAATACCTTCAGAATTTTTATCCGACAAATTCTCGTATAATGATAATTCTTAATTTTATCTAATGGCTCACGCCTCTCGAAGTAAAGGATTTTGTATTATGATGCGTTTTTATATTTTTCAAAAATACGACGTTGCTATCCGTTTGGGAAACAGACATATTTGTCACGTCTCCAGATTAATTACGGTCTGGATATCTAATCGAAATATTCTCAATAACTGCCTATGTAGTTTTTTTTATTTTTGCAACCTTTGCAACTTTAATATATCGCTGGATTACGATACCGGATGCATAGTGGTGGACGAAAAGTTATAAAAACTCTTCATCAAATATCTTCGCACCACAGAAGGAAGAGTTGGCCAGAGTGAATGAAGTTTACTTGGAGTTGATTAGAAAACTTTTGAAATGATCGATATTGAGCAAAGGCACTTGGGAGGTCGATCGTGACAAAGAGTGTACGAGGAAGAAGGAGAGAAGATAAAAAAATAAGCGAGAAATATTTTATCAAAATACGAGAAGAAAACTCTGAAGGGACAATGGATCCTGAACAATAATATTTCAAGCACACGATCTTATTTATTTATTGGATTAATGAAAATACAGCCCCACAACATTAGATAAAATATGAGATTTCACTTCTACTCATCTACAGATAAAAATCAATAAATTCTTATGTAGTTTTCTCCCGAATGCAGGTTGGCAACTATGATTAAAAGATACAAAAACACACACAGACATTTGAACGAGGGAATAACATAATTAAGAGAGTTTGTTTTGGTGGTTATCTCCCTCGGAGACGTTTCCAGAGTCCTGCCTGTCCTTCGTAACTTTTTTGTATATAATTTTGAAAAGAAAAATCAGTACGGCTGATGAGGTCTACTGATCAAGTAGACGAAAGCTCCCGTCTTTTATGTATTTTTAATACACATTTTACATAACTGTGGACTTTGATTACTTGAATATATATGTATATATATATATATATATATATATATATAATATATATATATATATATATATATATATATATATATATGAGTTACAAGCCACAATAATGTATATGAGACTGTATTTTTCAAAATACAAGATTGTTTTAAAAAGTTTAAAAAGTAAAAAAAAAATAGTTTAAAAAACAGAAATTTCTACTGTTTGCACAACGGTCTTCCTCAGGTATATATATAATTATACATGCGTGTTTGTGTGTGTATTAAGGATGCTACCATACATTCAACATTGTCCCAGACATTCTTCCAAAGTTCCTATCTGTACAAACCTTTAGTAGTAATTTGACAAGCTATAATAAATCGAAATAATACAGACAGCCTTACAAAGTTCAAGTCGGAAGCTAACAGGAATACATAAGACTGGATTATCTATTTCTGTTGGAAAAAAATGCCACGCTACTTTGTATGCAAAACTCGTAAGTAAAGTTGTGTTTAGGTAAATGATAAACGTCTTGTCATAATAGATCTTAGACGGCTATGAAAACGATAAAAAGTAAATACAACATTAAATTACAATTTGGGACCTTTCGATCATACACAAAACCCAACACAGACCTTCAGTGAGATAAAAATCGCGAGTGATTTGAACGAGGAACGACGTGAAGGCTCTTAATGGAGATTTATGCAAATCTCACATTGTCAGGAAACCTTTCACCTGAGATGACTTTCGATGGTTTGAAAGGAAATCTTAATCAACCAATTAAGAGAGATGACGAGGGCCAATGAATTGAGTTCAGTCAGATGAGAGTGGGTCACTATGTCCATTTCACTTCCGTCAGATGGAACTTACCAGTTCCTTTTAGATATTTGAAGAACAACTATTATTCCATTATAATTATTTCTCTAGATGAAACCTATTCACACGGAACAAGTACACCAAAGGGGCCATTGACTTGAAATTTAAGCTTCCAATGAAAACTGGTTTCAACCTCCCACCGCATACTCCCACACTGCAGCAGTGACTAATCATGATACAAAATCAGTGATATTTCATCTGGGGGAGACGCAAACCAGCGGTATCTGAGTGGCATGTCACGACACTAGCCACTGTACCACCTACAGAATCGTTGGGGGTGCATCTAGGCTGCAGCAGAGATGCCACAAACATGTGTCGGTGAAATTATCACACATACAACACAAATAGGTTCTATACAAGTCAACGACTTGTACACAACATATATATGCATATATACATATAAAGATACTCATAATATATGTATATAAATATGTATAACTGAATAACGAAAATATGGAACGTGATGAATATACAAAGACGAAATCCACGAAGGAAAGAAAAACAATGCTTAGTCAAGGACAGAAAGTAGAAAGGCCTAGCAACACTTCATTGTTGTTTTTCTTCCCTTAGTGGATTTTGTCTTTATACATACACGCACACACAAACACACACTAACTACATTCCTTGAATGGATCCTCACGACTTCATGACATCAAAGGGAGCCGCCAAAGCTCTTTCCTTTTGGTGCCAAAACATCAACAAAATCAACTTTATGGGAGAATATAAAAAACAAATACCTTAAAATGCTTTGTCACCGTCTTTCGAGAGGAAGTGATGGTGTTACACTTAAAGGAAACCATTCGATTTATTTTCATTCAGCCTGAAATCTGATATCACATTTATTTCTCTCGGGCATGTGACATAATCCATGATTCATAAATTTCAATATTCAGTGAAAAAGAAACGGTACGAATAAGCGAATGCTTCTCCTTCCAGCGATTCCAGTAGGCAAGAAAGCGAACACATCGAATGAGAGAGAGAATTCATTGATTCTGCCGGGAAATATAAAAGTCTATTTCGTATACACCCAGAAAGACTGTAATATTAACAAATGAATTTCGAGCAGCCAAAACTGAAACCATTAAAGAAAACTTCATCTTCAGATATACGAAAGTCAAATGACAGCTGAAATTTACAAAGCAGAATTATGTAAAACGTGATAACACGAATCTTATAAGTACCGTGTGTGTGCGTGTACAACACCAGGTAACATAAAGTCAATTAGTTAAACTTATCACAGGTTGACTTACAGCGCTGCATGGATCTCTCTCTCTCTCTCTCTCTCTCTCTCTCTCTCTCTCTCTCTCTCTCTCTCTCTCTCTCTCTCATGTTGTAAGTCAATCAAAGTCTTCCGAGTACTTAAGAACAATGCCTAATTAGACTGAACTTGGAGCGTTTTGCATAATTATATCGGCTTCTCTTGATTAGGACAATGACCGCAGTCTCTCTCTCTCTCTCTCTCTCTCTCTCTCTCTCTCTCTCGTTGGTGTGGAACGAATCGTGCTAGTTAAATAACAGATTCATTAGCAGTAAGTCTTTGTTTTTTTTTATTCAGTTTTGATAAGAAAGCGAGCATAACAGAAATCGTAGACAGCGGGCACCAGTTGCGTAATTTATTTTCCCTTAGATATGTTTATATGATCTATTTTAGGTTTTATTTGTTAAGTTATATAATCTGTGCAATAACTGTTATAACTCTCAAATGCCTTTTTTTTACCACCAATATCATTACTATTATTACCAGTATTATGATTACTATCTTTTATGCTACCTCAGCTATTGTGTGGATAAGTGCCGTTTATTCATTTTTTTATCATGTCTCATGTATCTAGATTGTGTATGTTACTTTCAGTATTTTGTATAGTCCATGCATATGGGCCGTGAGTTGAAATAAAGGATATTATTATTATTATTAATCATGTCTTATTAAAAGAGGGTTTACTTCCAGCATATTATTATTATTATTATTATTATTATTATTATTATTATTATTATTATTATTATTATTATTATATATAGCAAAGATGAGATAGAAAGTCCGGGGCCTTCTCTGTGAGCACTCCACTCACAAATAATGTATAACTTCTCTCATTTGAATACAGGCGTAGCAGCGATTTTCTAACATTTCCAATTGACGCTCACCACTACATAGTCCTTTGATTCCCAGATAATATATATGTATATATATATAGATATATATTATATATATATATATATTATAATATATAAATATCTATATCTCATGAATACATAGGCGTAGCACGATTTCTAACATTTCCAATTGACGCTCCCACTACATTAGTTCCTTTGATTCCAGATTAATATATATATATATTATATTATATATATATAATATATTAATATATAGTATATTTATATATATTATATAATTATATATATATTATATTATATTATTTATAAATATCTATATCTCATATTCCTTGCCTCGTCAGCGGGGGGGGTGGCAGTCTGCGAATGCCCTTGTTTAGGACTGCTTCGACGGGCATTGTTCCAGAGCTCTGACTGGCTCGATGTTTGGCCAAGTTTCCCCTTTGAGCAGGGAACGAGACTCGGTTCCTACTTCCGGAGATTCCAGGACGAACTTTGACGTCACGTTCGCATGCCTCCTTAACAATCCTCATCGGCAGAAACCCAAAGGTGTGACTGCTACGATGCATTGCAGGTTCACATGCACCGTCGTTAAATCAAGTTACGTGCTGCTGAAAAGCAGGAGGCATTAACATGTTAAATTAGCAAGCTCCACCTTCAAGAGGAGGAATTAACATGTTAACCCCCACCCAAAAGAGGGTGGGGTAAGATAAGAGAAAGAGTCGGCTCCGCGAATCCGGACCCCATTTGGGCGGGGAGCTGGAACATACACTGACTTAGGAGGTTGGGCCAAATCGATCCAAGGGGTAACTTCTGTAACTGTAACTTGTATTCTTTGCAATAGTAAAGAAAAAAACTGCCGTTCGTCTCACCTAGACACTCCTGAGAGACTTGTATTACTAATCCAGAACTACTACCAATTACGAAGAAGAATAAAGACTTAAAAATTAAAACAATGAACCAGATTCGCAGAACGAATCATCTAGAAAAAAGAAGCAGGTAAGAGAACATACACACGAACACTCCTCCTTCGGGAGGACTGTGCATTGCCATATGTTTTTCAATAATTTTATTTTTACTTAAGAAAATGAGGTTACAGCTACGCTTAGCCAAACAACCATCCGCTGAAGTGGTGACGTTTATCAGTGACGTCGGTATAGCGTATCCTCAACTATAACTTTTCAAATGGTTGTTAGACGTATGGCTAAATGTCATTTTACCTATCGTGGGGCATACGAAATTTTTTAAAGCAAATTAATATATTGTTTGATGAAATATAATTTTATTTCTTTAAATAACTAGGTAAAGGGGATGGCTCTGCGTCTCTGATACGTCATGAAGCACCACTTGTTCGCAACGGTACGAGGAAAGACAGGAAGAGGTTGGTCTCCTTTTTTTTTTTTGTTTTTTTTTTGTTTAAAGAGCAAGCGGCTTAACTAAGCACATCTGTCAATTCAGTGTACTACCATAAATTAGGACAATGTTAGAAACATTGAAAGTTGTTTACGAAAGCCGTTATTTTATGGCCTCTGAAAGCATAGTAGTAATACATCTTGCAACTAGAAGGAATAACAGATTTACTCTAAATAAGGATCATGTAAATATGTCACATAACAGATTACAATCTCATGAAAACTAAGAACATGGTGTAATGAAATATTCAATGAAGACTGAGAGCAAGTTATGCAATAAATGTGATATAAAAAAAATGATTGAAAATAAGAACCAACTTGACTACAAAGTCTGCTTTCAAGGCAAAGAAATTAAAAATCGAGACGACCGTGAATACTTGAGGAACATGCAACAATGCATTCCACCAATCAAGATAGACAGCAACGCACAGAATGAAGGAAAGACCCATCTGCCTTTCAGTGATGGATCTGATGATTCATTCCTTGAAGGAACCCATCAGTCAGGCAGTCAGCTCAAAGCAGAAACCATCCGTCCATAATTCAGAGTCACCGCCCCCCCCTCCCCCCCGCCATAATTTTCGCTCAATCGGTGAGTAAGCCTCCAAACCACTTTGTTGATATTGTTGTTGTTGCTGTTGTTCTTGTTGGGGGAGTAAGAAAGGTCTATGGAAGAGCCTATAAAGGTCTGAAAAAGGTGTTTCACGTCGAGTTAAAGATACAGGAATTTCAGTATAGGACATTTATGATATTTTTATTAGAATGAAAAATGTAAAAATTAATTAGTTAATGAAGTATTATAAAGAATTATCGCCTTTTTGGCTCGGCAATAATTCAGTTGTGTATACATGTAAACTTATTATGTTTAAATGATAGATTACATTGAATTCGCCCCGTAGGAGGTTAGGGCCGTCAGTGCACCTCATGCGGTGCACTGTAGGCATTACTTAAGAGTCTTTGCAGCCTACCCCCAGTCTGGAAATACTTACTTTTGACAAGGCAATTTCATATATCTGAATCTGTAACTTTGTCATCTGATATCGTAAAGACAACGCAAGTAATTAAGTCTGCCAGATGGGCGCAACTTTATGAAGGAGAAATATACATTTTCATAAACGATTTTACGAACCTTCCGATTCCCAGTGTCGCCAGAGACTCCTTTACAGATTTCTCTAAAATCTGTCGTAAAAATTTGTTGACGGTAATGGAGAATATTCAACTGCACCATTAGATCTGTAATGACTTTGCTTCATTCATTGACTGAGGCGATTTTCTTGTTACCGTCTTTTACGACCAGGATCTGGAGTTATCTCTCCATAGTAAATATTTGGTTTATTTATTTATTTATTTATTTATTTATTTAATTTATTTATTTATTTATTTATTTATTTTGCTGACTGCGTTGCTACCTCCCTCTATATGGTACGTCTAGAAACTGAGATTGCTTTGAAACTTTTACCAATGATGTAAGAAAACGTCTGTATTATGGGAAAAGTATTTTTTGAGCCACAAATAAATATATCAATCGTCTTGCGGTTGACCGTAACCCGTTCAGCACATCGGCGAACTTGTTATATGACGCAGATGTGAATATAAATGTATGAAAATTGCTTTTATGCATAAAACCCCCACCCCACCCCCCAACCTCTCTCTCTCTCTCTCTCTCTCTCTCTCTCTCTCTCTCTCTCCTTTTTTATTTATATTTTTTAACCAAATACTTTTATACATAAAACCCTTACCCACAACACCCCTCACCCACCCTGTCTCTCTCTCTCTCTTTTTTTTTTATTTTAATTATTATTACTATTTTATAAGCTTTTGATTAATTTTTATTTTACTCTATTATTTTTATTTTATTTTTTAATATTTATTATTATTATTATTTTTTTTTCATTTCAAAGTAAGCGGGAGGAACCGAGAACTTTCCCCCGGTTAGTAGTAGATGCTTCAATAAAAAAAAGAGAGAGAAAAAGAAAGTAAATTAGCGTCCCAAGCGTCTTACATTCCTCTTTTACTTGGGCACTGAAAGCAATCATATTATCTCATTATAATTCTCAGGCTAATAGCAAGAGAGGCTTGTTATTTCGAATTTCTTACAGGAATTCATTACTGATTTTTTTTATGTTGCTTTTGTTAGTAAATATTTCTGCAATTGCCTTTCTTTTCCGTCAGGTCAAATACACCACAGCGTACAGGCACAGACGTATTCTCATTTAATTAGCAAATGTCATTTCATCTGTAGCAAAAATTCCCTATTACAAAATACGAGTACGCCTTTAAAAACAAATTATTATTATTATTATTATTATTATTATTATTATTATTATTATTATTATTTATTTCAATAGACGAAACCTATTTTCGTGGAACAAGCACACCAAAGGGCCCCCCTGACTTGAAATTCTTTAAGCTTCCAGAGATTGATGGTTTCAACCTTCCACATCCGACCCCACACTGCGGCAGTAACTGATCATGATACAGAGCCAGTGATTTTTGGTCGCCAAACGGGGACACGTGAACACCTCCACCCAAACCCCCCACCCACCGCCCCCCAGACCCCGCGACATCTGAGAGCATACCACGACGTTAGCCACCATACCACCATATCAATACACTCAACATTGGCAGTTGTGTTACAGATATATCCGGGATAAGCAAAGGTTTTAAGAATGATATAAAAAAAGAGACGGGTTGGGGGGCAAGATCACATCCTTATAGACGCCGTGAGTCTATCACGTCTTAAGGACCAGTTTCTTTTCAGGAAAGTGGAGTTTAGTCGCCTCTGCAGGAAATCAGCAGCCAGGAGTCCTACGTAAGTGATTCCTTTGTGGTTATGTAATATTTGTTACCTTTACGAAGGGATCTTTGCCCTTTGTATGTTTGTTTTGTTTATTTAACTTTAATGAGGAAAATAATATATATATATATATATATATATATATATAATATATATATTCATATATATATATATATATATATATATATATATATATATATATATATAGATATATATATATATATATATATATAAATATATATATATATATATATACATATATATTATATAAATGAACACATGGAAACTTGTTTTTTCACAGTAATAAATTTATGACTCATCAGAAATATATATATATATATATATATATATATATATATATATATAATATATATATATATATCACTTTTCTTCTTTAGAATTAAATAAACAAAACAAACATACAAAAGGCAAAGATCCCTTCGTGAAAGGTAAAACAAAATATTGCATAACCACAAAGGAATCACTTACGTAGGACTCCTGGCTGCTGCAATATATGAGATAGGAATTCCTGAGAGGCGACTAAACTCCACTTTCCTGGAAAGAAATTGGTCCTTTAAGACGTGGTTGACTCGGGAGATTCTGCGTTGCTCACGGCTATAAGGATGTGATCTTGCCCCTCTTTTTCTATATCATTCTTAAAACCTCTGTTTATCCCGGAATCTCGCTGGGCGCACAAAATACGGATAACCTTTGGCTTAAAACTGTCATTTGGGACGGGTAGGGAACGTTCATCCTATCGATTTCTGGCGGCCTGACAGAGGTATTGCTTTGTAGAGAGAGACAACAGTATTTGTATTTGTAACACAACTGCCAATGTTGAGTGAATTGATATAGTGGCACTGGTGGGCTACCGTCGTGGTATGCTCTCAGATGTCGCGGGGTCCGGAGGGGCGGTGGGTGGGGGGTTAGGGGGGGAGGTGATTCACGGTCCCTAGGGCGACGTAAAATCCCTGGCTCGCTATCATGATCAGTTGTTGCCTCAGTGTGGGGTCTTCAGCGGTGGGAGAGGTGAAGCCAGCAATCTCTGGAAGCTTAAAGAATTTCAAGGTCAGTGGCCCCCGGTTTTGGTGTGCTTCTTCCACGAGAATAGGTTTCATCTATTGAAATAATAATAATGATAATAAAATAATAATAATAATAATAATAAATTGTTTTTAAAGGTATATCGTATTTTATATATATATATATATATATATATATATATATATATATATATATATATATATATATATATATATATATATATATATATATATATATAATACAGAACTACTCTTTTAACTCACAGACGATTCACGATTATGCTATGTGCAAAAATTATAAGTTTAATGTTCGCCCTTTTTTAGTCGTTACAGCAACACCAGTATTGTTAAACCACAAGTACAGACGAAGACGGTAACTACTATACTATATAGAACAGTAGAGTTGGTGGCTATGAACATTAACACGAGCCTACAAAATTAACACATGGCCAGGCTTTCGTCCCCACTGAATGGCACATTAAGCCCACCACCAAATATACTTATATAGGTCTCTTCACTGAACCGCCAACCGGACAAGTTATGCTTTCTAGATATTGTTTTCCATTACCACCTAATGAGTGTAATGTGTTATGAGCTGAATTTAAGTTCGCTGTAATATGAACTCCATAACTGTATTTTTAAATGTCTTCTTTTTTTTAACGCTCTTAACCACCCTTCACCTCTGCTTGGTTCCTTATTGAGGTCCCTTTTATCTTCCCTGAGTATATTTGGAGGAATTTATCTTTTGGAGTAGCCTATATTTGGAGGAATTTATCTTTTGGAGTAGCCTATATTTGGAGGAATTTATCTTTTGGAGTAGCCTATATTTGGAGGAATTTATCTTTTGGAGTAGCCTATATTTGAACCTATTTATCTTTTATGGTAGTCTATATTTGACCGAATTTTTCTTTTGGCCTAGCCTATATTCGAACGAATTTATCTCTTCAAAGTATATTCGAACGAATTTATCTTTTCGAATATATTCGAACGAATTTATCTTTTCGAGTATATTCGAACGAATTTATCTTTTCGAGTATATTCGAACGAATTCATTTTTTCGAGTATATTCGAACGAATTTGTCTTTTCGAGTATATTTGAGCGAATTTTCCGCACGCCCATTATTCGCTCACTTCACAGATGTCGTCTGATATACTATGCAAGAGGTAATATGGGTCAAACAGAGGCTGTCATAATATGACCGAATAGTTCTGATACAGTTATCAAGACCTACCTACTCTGAATGTCCTTTCCAGCGCTGAATGACCTCATAGGTCCCAGCGCTTGGCCTTTGGCCGAAAGTTCATATTCCTTTCCTTTCCTTAGCAGTGTATGACCTACCATGAAATGTGTACAAGGTTTACATGACAGCTTTACTGAGAAGACGCGACATTTTTATATCGGTCATTCGTATGGAATTCGAGTAGGGTACCTTCCATACTCATGTAGCCAGCATTATGCAGAATTGCCGTATCTCTGTGTTAAAGAAGTCTATCGCCATAATATGAAAGTTCTTTTCTTCCATATCTTGACCTGGAAAGCTCCTTTGAGTCTTTCCAGAGAATCTCTGGAGTGTTGACACAGAATGTCATCCCGGAGAATTTCCTGGAAACCGAATGGAACCATCGCCATCCAGGTCCTTTTGAGATAGAGTTGCCAATCTTGACATTTTCCTGAGTTTAGATGTTGAGACATAAAATGTTGTGGAATTTTTCGTGCAATGGATATCTATGAAGATTCAGTGAAAATTTTATTACTGAAATGTACTCCAGACCCGAGAGAGAGAGAGAGAGAGAGAGAGAGAGAGAGAGAGAGAGAGAACAATCGACTCTAGTTAGGCTGTACGAATACTCGATTATTGTTTTCGTATGTTAATAAATTTCATCGACGTTTACAATTTCTGAGCTCGCTCAATGCTCTTATATTTTGTAAGACCGTCTCTAGGCTCAAAGTAGTCGTTTGTTGTTTTGTGTGTATTTACAGTACTTGCTTATATTTATTAATTGTTTTGATTTAGGTTATTGCTAATTGATGATTGTTACACGTTATGAATGTATTTACAGTTCTTTGTTATGTTTATCAATTGCTGAAAATATAGTTATTGCTAATTAATGATTATTAAACGTTATTTTAGTTTTCGTTAGTGAAACAACACGTTATTTGACCGTAGATTTTATCACGCGCCCTGAGTAAGATGGAGGTAGGATCACGCCTTGCTCTCACAATGCATTTATAATCATATGCCGCTCTCATTTAACACGGTGCTTGACGAGTGCCCGAAGTTCATAAGGGCTGTAACTAGATGAAAATAATTTTGTTCATCATCTGATATCTGTCATTACTAAAACCGTTTATTCACATTTTATGTGATCAGCAAAATTGTTCCCTTTCCATCGTCTCAGTTCCGTTTTTCTCATTTTGATTATTCCCTTTTATTCTCAATTGCTGAACCAGTATAACTAGAAAGAAAGCCATATACAATCCAAGTACAAAGGAAGACCCTTTTTAAACATACGATTGTAGCCCGAGTTCGCTCCTCGCTGCTGCCAATACGGAACCAGAGGAATTCATTTCTGGTGATTAGAAATTCATAGATAGAATGTGGTTCGGATCCCACAATAAGCTGTAGGTCCCGTTGCTAAGTAACCAGCTGGTTCCTAGCCAGGTAAATAAAAATCTAATCCTTCGGGTCAGCCCTAGGAGAGCTGTTAATCAGTTCAGTGGTCTGGTTAAACTAAGAGATACTTAACTTAAAAGTTCGGTAAATTATGAGTTCATGATGTATGTAAGACCGTGGTTAACGCCAACGTATTGTTCGTATTATAGCTTTTTCCCAAGGCCATGCAGTCCCTAGGCGGCTGTTATTAAACTAAAAACACAAGAAGTTTTCAAGATATGTCGTAACTTTAAACATTATTCGGTAGGATTTCTTTTTTTCGAGGAATACGATAGTATTGTCAAATTTAGATTTTGAATGACCGTTATCTCTGAAAAGGAAAATCGACTGATGATGACACATAGCCTCTTCGTTTCGTCTTTCTCATTCATTTCACGGGCAAATATCTAAATTCTCTGTTTTTTCCTTCGAGTCCATTGAACCTCACCTGCCACGAGAGTCTCATGAATATTTGTGATATAGATGAGAGACCTCAATTGCAGCCACCGTATGAAACTCATCTTTGGAAAAAATTGCATATTTACCTCATGATATTCATCTCCTTGGATATTCCAGGGAGACCTAAAGTAATACAAGGAAAACCTTGAATATATTGTTTGGCTTACTCGATATTCCGCGCGGAAAGAATTCCATGCTGTTCTGGAATTTTGTGTATAATATTGAAATGGAGTTTTTTCCTGACGTGTTTTTTTTTAAGGTAGGAGAATAAAGTACATTACTTTCATTGATACGATTATCAGAACTTAGATGTATGTATTAGACACGTTCAGTCTCAAGCTTTTTGTTTACCATAAAGCTTAATACTGGTAGGACTTAAGAGGGAATTAGTAGGACATATACATTTTTGAGTAGTAGATATTATAGATAATAATA
The DNA here is from genome assembly GCF_015104395.2 of Macrobrachium nipponense. Classification (NCBI taxonomy): domain Eukaryota; kingdom Metazoa; phylum Arthropoda; class Malacostraca; order Decapoda; family Palaemonidae; genus Macrobrachium; species Macrobrachium nipponense. Next base: position 19,077,274 of record NC_087204.1, on the reverse strand, counting down.
TTCTTACTCTGGTTACTAGATATAAACTTTACTGAAAGATTCTATCTTTTTCTGTGGACGATACAGGTCAGAGTAGTTTATATAAATCGTGAGATCCTTGTAATATTTCAACTTCCACGGTATGGAAAACCTCTTTATTTTTTAATCTAAACCATTCCTGAAGTCAAAACCTTTGCCGAAAAGGACTTATGGACGACTTCCAAGAAGCAAAGGAATAAAATAAAAAAAAATACAAATATAGATATTTTATTGCAAAAAAATATTGTATCTTTATATCTAATGTTACTGTTTAGTTTACCAACTAGGAAAGAGTTGAATTTTGCAAGATTATGCTGATGACTCATGTATATATATATATATATATATTATATTATTATATAATATATATTGAGTATATACCTATATATATAATATATGTATATATTATATTATTATTTTATATATATAATAATATATATTATATAAATATATAATATAATATATATATATATAATTTTAAAAATAAAATTTTAAAAAGAGTTTTCTGTCCGGCAAAATATCCTCTTTTTAGCAAAAATCCACATCTCCCAGTTCCTTCTTCCTCTTGGTCGTTTCATCTTCCAAATTCCTCATTTTTTTCGTTGTTTCTCCATCCTGACTAACTTAACGTATTTTACTCAGTGACTCATATATTATGCAAATGCTCTCCTGGGGAATTTACATTGCATGAAGAATAAAACTAGAGACAGAGAGAGAGAGAGAGAACAGGCTTTTAGGAACAGACGTAGCTTCCTTTTAGACCAGTTTTTTTTATCCCCTTGTTGGAGTTGGGAAACCACGATGTTGCTGTTTTGCATTTGTTCAACTTGCATCTTGCACTCGTTTTTATTGCCGGAAGGAATTCTTGTTTATATTTTGTAATTTCATAATGTTTTCTTTAGTTTTTTTTTGTTTTTTTATGAGATGGTTTTCCCCAATGTCTAACTGAGTGAAACTATTCGTATTTTCATGTTTTAGGTTAGTGTAGCATAAAGAAAGAGACTTTCTGTGTGTGTGTGTGTGTCTTAGTTTTACAAGTCAATGGGAAGGAAACCGCTCGATTCATGACCACAATGTATTGAGTAGGCTGACAATAATACACAGTAACCTATGATATTATTTACTATTGTGTATGATAATCTCTCTCTCTCTCTCTCTCTCTCTCTCTCAGGACATATTATTAGCAATAGCCGTATCTTATCACTTGATAATTTCCTGGGATAATCAGTGGATTCTTTTTATGACGAAGGACTTTCCACTCTCCTCGTGCTAATTGCTTCCTTCAACCTTTCCGTCCCGCTCAGTATCCTGTACATTTTCTTCCTGCTGAGGATGTCATTAGCGAAGGACGGTAATCTCCGTTTCTTTTGGTATTCTTTGGGGGGCGGGGTGGGATGAGGTGGGGGGCGGTGGGGGGGTGTGGTGGGGGTGGAAAACCCCTTACAATGTTGTTATATTTTGGGGGGTCTGGGGGGGGCGGGGGGGGGGGGGGGGTGGGGGGGCGCCGGGTAGGAAAGCCCTATGGAGAAGCCTAAAAACGTCTGAAAAAGGTGTTTCGCGTTGAGTTAAAGACACAGGAATTTTAGGATAGGATATTTACGATTTATCGGAATGAAAATGTAAAAAATAAATAACGTGCATGTTAAATAGTACAGAGCAATTATTTTTGATAAAATATAGCGTAGTTATTTTTGTTTTCGTTAGCGAAAACAACGCCCTATTTGACTGTAGATTTTAGCGTGAGCCCCGAGCAAGCTGGATGTCGGATCACGCCTTGTTTTTATTTTACATTTTTCTGCGTTAACAACCAGTCAGATGAAGAAGTCATAACTGAACATTTATGTTAAGGTTAAGACTGGTCGTAAGTCAAGGAATGAGATAATTCGAAATTATTGTTATAATGGAATAGCTGCTTTGTATATATAGATATATCTAAAAGAAAGCAAATGAACATTGTGTCAAATAAAACTCAGATATCGATCGCTGCAAACGGTATATATTGTCTGATTGATTATTCAACGGTTTTGATCAGATATACGTCGAAAATATGGTTGTGCATCGTTGCCTCTCTACGATACACTGTAGGCATTACTTAAGGTTCTTTGCAGCATGCTTTCGGCCCCCTAGATGCAACCACTTCCATTCCTTTTACTGTACCTCCTTTCATATTCTCTTTCTTCCATCATGCTATCCACCCTCTCCTAACAATTATTGTCCCAATAGTGCAACTGCTTTGAGGTTTTCCTCCTGTTACACCTTTCAAACCTGCCTTCTCTCAGTTTCCCCTCCAGCGTTGAATGACCTCATAGGTCCCAGCGCTTGGCCTAAAGTTTAGATTCCATTGCAGATGTTCTTTGGGAAGAAGCCCACGTTGAACACACACGTACATGCGAACAAGCACTGTAATTTTTACTCTTTGCCATGACGTAACACAAGATTTGAATATTGTATAGTGTATAATGGTCTCTCTCTCTCTCTCTCTCTCTCTCTCTCTCTCTCTCTCTCTCTAGACACATTTGCACGAATTCTCGCACTAATGATGGAATTTTTATGCCCACTATCCAGTCTGGTAGCTTCATCTGAAGTCTTATGATCTTATGGCTCACACTTGAGGTCCGTTTTTCGTAACAGTGTTGACTAGAAGTGACCCAACGCATTTTTTGGGAATGGTACATAAGGCCTGTCCTTTTTGGAGACGTCTAGCGTAGGCGTCGCTTTTAACGGCTTAACGACAGTAGTTCTCCACTGCCGCATTAGGACCTGACTGCTGCAGACATTAACTTGATATTCTCCGCCATTAGAATTGAATGCTGGTTTTCTTGAAGCGTTGTTTTGAGTGCCACAAGACTCTCTCTCTCTCTCTCTCTCTCTTGGGCTCTGCTTTACGTTGCCTCCTTGGTATGTGACAAAATGCCTGCCAGTGTTTTTTGAAAACGCAGTGTCACAAACAAAGCCGCTTGTGAATAGTCATTCGTCAGGATAACTCTGTTGCTGTAAGCCGTACACACACCTCCATTGGTGTTCTCACTGATATGATCTAGTTAATCAGCCCTTAATCCAGAGATATTGTTTACCAATAGTTTATTTAGGCATTTGTGAAACTGATTAAAAGTAAATAAAATCAGCCGGAAGTTCTTTCGGACCGCTGTTTGGCTAATTCCAGGCCCATGTATTTCTTGCAGTGGGCATACGTTTTCCATTAGAAAATATTTTTCTAAGATTTCCTTTGATGTGATTACGCAGGTTGGACTGAGAGAAAAATCTAGGAAATCTCCGACTGGACCTGATCTTTCCAGTCAGTCACAAGTGGTGCATGTGTGTTCCAAAATGGCTTATTGATCCGTTAGATATTCCAGAGCTGCTCTGGAATAGGTTTTCTAGGTAAGCATGAGCTAGTTAGAGACATAGATTCAAATGGGCAAAGTCGTTACTATTGCATTCGTATTCAACTGCATACTCTGTAGAGAGAGAGAGAGAGAGAGAGAGAGAGAGAGAGAGATTTGCATAGCTGTATGTCTGAGAATACACAGGATGAAGTAAACCCAGGATTGAATATGATAATTTTCAAATTTTCCACTTTTGCGTCTGCATGCTCTTCTCTCTCTCTATCTCTCTCTCTCTCTCTCTCTCTCTCCTCTCTCTCTCTCTCTCTCTCGTAGTCATCTTGTTTGGTGAGACGTTCCTGCGCGAAGTCAGATTAATCAACAGATATCACAAGTTTAACAAACGTCTAGAATTTGAGAAAATATCAGAAGTGTTCGTGAACTATCGGTGATAAGATTAGTGTGAAAATAGTAGGGATAAAGCGTCTTCTAAGTTAGTTTTATCAAGTGAAATACTGTAAATCAGAACAAGATGGCAGTAAGTTCCAACTGCGGGAAAAAATAGCGAGATTTAGCTTGCTTGGCAAATTCGCAATACGATGAGGTAGCAGGAAGGGAACTGGCATTTCTCATCTATGAAATCAGCAACAGTCCTAACCAAAAAGATACAAAGCATTCATAGATATATTAGAAGGATATAATCCTTCAAACTGGAACAAATCTAATGAAAAACATCTTGAAAATAATTGAAGTTCCAAATAAAATCCAAGTGGTCAAGAGACTCATAAAGAAAATATACATAAACCAACATATTCCGACAAGAAAATGAATAAGGTGAACCTTGTGAATATCCTAATTGATGCATTGAAAAAGAATGCCAAAAGCATGTAAACTGTGTAAGGTGTGGTATAGCATAGTTAATCCACAAAACCTAATCAGAAAATGTGCTGCATGCAACATTCCGACCCATCCACAGTGTGCTGAGGTAATGCAAGATATGAAAAAGACACAAGAATTTTTTGCTCAACATGTCTACCATGGATAGACAATGTTTATTAAATCAAGATTGCAATGTACAAATAGTTGAGGATGAAGAAGAAGAAGAAGAGAAGAAGAAGAAGAAGAAGAAAAGAAGAGGAGGAAAAACGTAAGAGAAGTAAACAAAAACTGAAATGACAGAAAGAGATAAGGAAAACAAAGAACAAGATAAAAGTCATGGATGCAGAGATACTCATTGATATGAGGCTATAAAGCAGCATACCTACGAAGAAATAAATTACGATATGACAACACAAAAGAAAATGCCGAAGAGGCTCCACCCAGATTCTACACAATGACGGGAAAGAGGAAAAAATATACAAAAAAGACAAAGTCTGCAACCTTTTGAAAGACGGGAATGCAGATTTGGAGAAAAATGTTACTACAAACATCCTAAGGTATGTCACAACTATGAAATATATGGTAATGTGCATACCTAGATGGCTATGAGGATGATTGCAGAGATCTACATCCAAAAATATGCAAAAAACCTAAAAAGAAGGAAAAGGATGTAAGTTCGACAAAAATGTAAATATATGCACCCTGTAGCCATGAAAAATAATCAAATAAATAACCAATCAAGTAATAAAATCCAAAATAAGAAAGAAACAAATAAAGAGAGGAATGAAGAATATCAGGTAAAAGAAAAAGCAAGCCATCAACGAGATATGCGAGGTGTCAGCAAAAAATTTCAATGCATCGCTCCAAGATTCTACTCAGAGATAATAACTGTTTTTATTATGCAGAGGAGTATTGCAGATATGGAGAAAATTGTAGATTCAGACACAAAATGAATAATTATGATGAAGGAAGAACAAATATTATGGAAAAGTTGGATTTTTTAATGTCAGAATTTCTGGAAATGAAAAAAAGAACAACATACCAGAACAGGAAAGAGACATGGGAAAATCCTTATTACTACCAATATTAAATGAAGGAGAAAACACGCAAACCATCATAGTGATGAATGCGCAGGGTTTAGTTACTAGTAACTCAAAAAGAAAAATAGAGTAACTTAGAAGAACTAGCCCAAATGAAAAGAAATAGATATAATGAATATAGTGAAACCTGGTATTCCCAAGAGACTGGGAATGATGATCAAATAAAAGGGTTCCAAACTTATAGATCAGATAGCAAAAAAAGGAATAAAGGGGGAACCGCAATATATGGGAAAGACAAAAAACAAGGAAAAATATATGAGAAATATAGTAACTCAGAATGTGAACTAATAGCGGTAGAATTTGAATCTGAAAAATTAATGAACATAGTAATATATAGACCTCCTAATACTAAAGAGTTTGACTTAATAATAGAAAAATTGGATGATATATGTAGAAATCACAAGGACTGGACTATTCTCCTATCTGGAGACTTCAATTTTCCTTTCGTAGACTGGAAAGAACGAATAGGAGATTGTGGATGTACTTATACATATAAAAAAGAGAGTAATAGTAGTGCAGAAGATAAGAGGCAATTCGAAAAGCTATTAGATATGCTACTAGAATACAACATTCAACAAATAAATCACCTGCCAACAAGAAAGGAAAATACTTTAAGACCTAGTATTTGTGAACCAGATGATTATGTTAATGAAATAATAGTTTATAATGCGAGTATTTCAGACCATAATGTCATAGAATTAACAGTCCATTCCAAAGCAAGTGAAAACAGAGATAAGCAAGGAATGAAAAAGTGGGAAGGATATGGAAAATACAACTTCTACAGTAAAAATATAAAATGGTCAGAAATAAATGAAGAATTAAACAAAGATTGGGATAACATTTTCGTAAGTGATGACATAAAGGTAAATACGGAGATATTATATAAAATATTAGAGAAAATAGTGGATAAATATATACCGAAGAAGAAAAGTAAACATCAGTCATGCATACCAAGAGACAGAAGGATCTTGTTCCAGAAAATCAGAAAGTGGAAAAAAGGTCTTGCAAAAGAAAAAAAATGCATGGAAAGTTATAGAACTAAAAAGTAAGATAGAAAATGCAGAACAAAAGATTATACAATCAAAAGAAAATGAAAAACGGGACTTGGAAGAAAAAACCCTATTAAATATCAAGCAAAATCCCAAACTATTATACTCATATGCGAAGAAGATGAATAAAAGAAGAATAGAAATAGGCCCTCTAAGAATTGAAGGGAGATTAACGAATGAAAAAAAGGAAATTTGCAACATATTGGCAGAACGATATAAGAGAGAATTCACCCCTAGAATAGATAATGAAGATAATGATATAAAGAAGTAAGGGATGAAAATAGTGAATATTTAGCTGACATACTATAATGAATGAAGCTGATATTGTGCAGGCTATTAATGAAATTAAAATGGAGCTGCTGCAGGGCCTGATGGAGTGCGTGCTATTTTGTTAAAGAAAGTAGTTCATTCTATCGCAAAGCCACTTGCAATATTATTAAGACAAAGTGTGATACAGGCAAGATTTATGATGAGCACAAATTAGCATATATTACCCCTACTTTCAAAAGTGGATCAAGACTAGAGGCAAGTAATTATAGGCCTGTGAGTCTAACATCACATATTATGAAAGTGTATGAAAGGGTAATGAAGAAAAATATTATGAAACATTTAATAAAAAATAATTTCTTTAAATAAAGGACAACATGGTTTCGTACCGAAAAAAGTACACAACCCCAAAACTGTTAGTCCACCGTGAGAACATATTCAAAAAATATGAAAAGCGGAAATGAAACAGGGATGTGGTTTTATCTAGACTTTGCAAAAGCTTTTGACAAAGTAGACCATAATATATTAGCGAAGAAAAATTAGAAAACACAATATCGTGGATAAGGTAGGAAGATGGTTAAAAGAATTTTTACACAACAGAAAACAGATAGTTATTGCAAACGACGAGAAATTGGATGAAGCCAAGGTAATATCCGGTGTGCCGCAAGGTACGGGTTTAGCTGCACATTACTGTTTGTTATTATGATTTGAAGGGAACATGCGACAGTAACTGTTAAGGATTCGGTAGTGAGTAGTTTCGCAGATGGACCCCCACAAGAATAAGTAGAGAAATTACTTGTGATGAAGATAGGAACGCTCTACAAAGAGACCTTAACAAAGTATATGATTGGGCGGGAGAGGTAAATAGGATGGTATTTTAACTCTGATAAATTTGAATCAATAAATTATGGAGACAGAGAAAGAAAGCTATATGCATATAGGGGACCATAATAATGAGACAAATCACAAATAAGGAAGCAGTAAAGACCTGGTATGATGATGAAAGGAACATGTTATGCAATGATCAAAATAGCAATTCTTTTGGCCAAATGTAAAGCAAAAATGGGAATGTTGTTACGGCACTTCAAAACAAGAAAAGCTGAACACATGATTATGCTTTATAAAAACATATGTTCGTAGTCCACTTGAATATTGCAATATGATATGGTACCCACACTATCAAAAGGATATGCACTAATAGAGAGTGTACAAAGGTCCTTTACAGCTAGAATAGAAGAAGTTAAAGACCTGACTACTGGGAAAGACTACAATCCTTAAAACTTATATAGTCTAGAAAGGAGAAGAGAACTTCTTCTTCTTCTTCTTCTTCTTCCCAGCTTTTTCCCATTTTTATATGGGGTCGCCGTTTCGGATGAGCCGTTTCCATCTATTTCTATCTTGCACTTCTGCCTCATCAATTCCCTTCTCATGTAAATCTACTCTCACACAGTCTTCCATCTCCTTCTTGTCTTCCTCTCTTTCTTCTTCCTTCCTTTGCACCTCCACTCCCATAGTATGTCTCCCAGCGTGGTCCTCATCCTCTCCTCAAACAGGTGTCCATACCATCTCAGCCTCCCCTCCTGCACTTTCTTTGATACTTCCACCACCTTAGTTGACCCCCTTATGTAGTCATTTCTGATCCTATCCACTCTTGTTACCCCAGACATCCACCTAAGCATTCTCATTTCTGCCACATCCATCTTCTTCTGCTCTGCTTTTCTCATGCTTGCTGTTTCCGTACCATACAGCATTGCTGTTCTTACCACCTTGTCTTGTGAAATTTTTCCTTTTAACCTAAGCGGCACTCTTTTGTCACAAAGAACTCCCGAGGCCGCTCTCCAGTTCCAGCCTGCCTGCTACCCGATGTTTTACTTCTTCTTCCATACTTCCTCCAGCGTTAACAAAAGATCCCAAATACTTAAACTATCACTCAATCTCCTTATTTGCTCTCCACCAAGCTGAATACTTTCTCTATCATCCCCCTCAGTGGTGGTACACATATTCTGTCTTGGATCTACTTATTCTCATTCCTCTGTCCTCCAGTACTTGTCTCCATCTTTCCAATTTCACTTCCAGATCTTCCCTGCTCTCTGCACACAGAACAATATCATCCGCATACAATATGTTCCATGGTACTGTCTCCCTTACTTCCTCTATTATAACATCCATCACTATGTTAAAGATAAATGGGCTCAGAGCCGACCCCTGGTGTAATCCTACTCTCACCTCAAAAAACCTTCTGTTCCCCAACACTGCTCCTCACTCTGGTAAATACATTCCGGTACATCTCTTGTATCAATCGCACATACTTCTCTGGCACCATCTTCTCCCTCAGGCTCCTCCATACCTCTTGTCTCGGGACTCTGTCATAAGCCTTTTCAAGGTCAATGAATACCATATGTAGGTCCCTTTGTCTTTCCCCGAATTTCTCCATTATTTGCCTCAGACAAAATATACCATTCTGTTGTTCCCCTTCCCTTCATTAAATCCCATATGCTCTTTACCTATTTGTACTTCTTCTCTCAGTCTAGCATCTATCATCCTTTCCAGTATCTTCAAAGTGTGGGACATCAATTTAATGCCCTATAATACCACACCCTTGGACATCGCCTTTCCCTTTAAAAATTGGGATCACCTATACTCCCACGCCACTCATTTGGTATCTTTTCCTGTTCAAGGATCTTTATCATAAGATCGTACAGTATATCCACTTCCTTCATCTCCTAATGCTTTCCATGCCTCCACCGGGATCATGTCTGGTCCGGTTGCCTTCCCATTCTTCATCTTCTTCAGTGCATTTAGTACCTCTTGCCTAGAAAACCTCATTACCATGCCAATGTTCACTTGCCCATCCTCTCTTATTAGTCTATTATTTTCTTCATTTAACAACTGTTCGAAATATTCTTTCCATCTCTTCACAATGTCTTCCTCCTTTCTAAGCACTACACCCTCTTGATTCTTTATTTGTTTGATGTGTGTTATATCTTTGGTGCTCTTATTTCTAGCCTTTGATAGCTTCATCACTCTTCTTTAATCCTTCCTTTGTCCCCAGCTCATTATACACATCATCATACGACTTTGCTTTAGCTTGGGCTACCACCTTTTTCACCACCTTGTTTTTCTCTCTGTACTATTTCTGTCTTCCACTGACTGTGACTCTTCCCATCTTTTCTTTGCCTCCTTCTTATCTTTTACTACTTTCTCAATGTCTTCATCCCACCACCAACTATCCTTTCTTCCCATATGATACCAGATGTCTCTCCTAGCAGCTCCTTTCCATGCCTTCTTATTACTGCTGCATTTCGTGCCCACCATTCTTGAACATCTTCAATACCCTATATCAATGATCCTCCAAAACCCATCCTCTTAAACTCTCTCTTATCCCCTTCCTTCTGTAATTCGTACCATTTAATTTTCCTTCCTCCCTTTAGCGGTTTGGTTTTTCTTCCCTTTTCAACTTCAAGTCCATACATAGCAGCCTGTGTGGGGGGCTACATGGTCGCCTGGAATAACTTTGCAGTTCTTGACCTCCACCAGATTTATCCTTTTATACAAGAAATAGTCTATCTGGGAGAATCTTCCCCCACTCCTATATGTTATTAGGTGTTCCCTTTTCTTCTCAAAAAATGTGTTACTATTGCCATGTCGAATGACACAGCAAAAGTCCACTACACTCTCCTTCTGGGTTTCTCTCTCCAATTCCATGGCCCCCATGCTCCTTCCGTCCCAATCGCCTTCATTTTCACTTCCGAACATGGCCATTCAATCCTGGCCCCAAGCTATCCCCACCTCTCATGACTACTTCCAGTTTTCTTGCAATTAATTCCATCCATGTCTCTCCAGAAATTTCCCTTCTCTTCTTCTGTGCAACCAACTTGTGGTGCATATGCGCTTATAATATTCAGAATCTCTCCTCCATAACATATCTTCAATCTGATGATACGGTCATTCTTTCTATGCACTTCTATTACCGAGTTCTTAGTTCACTAGACAGTACTATGCCAACTCCATTTCTACCTGTTTATTTGCTCCATATATATAGCTTATTATCCATCTCCCAACTCTTTAGCTTTATTTCCTTTCCACCGCGTTTCTTGCACACACACAACATCTACTTTCTTTTCTCTCATCAAGTCAGCCAATTCTCTACCTCTCCCAGTCATGGACCCCAACATTTAGTGACATTACTCTGAACCCAATGTGAGCTCGCTTCTTTAGCTGCACCCGCTCCTGATGCAGTAGCCCTCGCCTTACCACAGAGTTAGGGCGATGCTCTGGCGTCGTTTACGGAGTACGCCCTAGCATTACCTCTTTCCATATTTCGGCTCATTCCATTTTGGTTTTGGCACAGATTTTTACAGCCGGATGCCCTTCCTGACACCAACCCTCCCTATTTATCCGGGCTTGGGACCGGCACCCATAAGGACTTGGTTGCCCCCCCAGGTGGCTAGGTTCGAAAGGAGAAGAGAACGCTACATGATAATTCAGGCATGGAAACAGATAGAAGGAATAGCAGAAAATACCATGGAACTAAAAATATCAGAAAGAGCAAGCAGAGGTAGATTAATAGTGCCCAAAACTATACCAGGAAAAATAAGGAAAGCACACAGGACATGAATCCACTACGCACCAGCATCGATAATGCAGCGTCTATTCAATGCGTTGCCAGTCATCTGAGGAATATATCAGAGTGAGCGTAGATGTGTGTTTAAGAATAAGCTCGACAAATATCTAAACTGCATCCCAGACCATCCAAGATTGGAAGATGCAAAATATACCGGAAGATGTACTAGCAACTCTCTGGTAGACATTAGAGGTGCCTCACACTGAGGGACCTGGGGCAACCCGAACAAGATGTAAGGTCTGTAAGGTCTCTCTCTCTCCAACATTGTCATCTTGACTCCTCTACAATTACCAGCCATTCATATGCTAATAGCTTCCACAGAGAGAGTGAATGGTGATTTTTCTTGAAGAAGCATATTTTATGATGTTTTTGGATGTGTATAAAGAAAGCTACTGTGCAGGTTCTCATAATACCAGTAACTATTTTCTTCATGGTGCCGTTGGTGTGAGTTCTATATAAATGTATTCACGAGTATGTGACGTCATTGTCCTTTAAGCAATCTGTGTGAGCCCACTCATTTCTGATTTGAAGATTTTCAGTTGGAACTATACTAGCAACCCCTATAAATTGAGCAGTTATGAGAGCATTATATTATACAGCCTATATGTTATATATACATTTATATATATGTATACACAAACACACACACACACACACACCACACCAACACACACATATATATATATATATATATATATATATATATATATATATATATATATATTATAAAGTGAACAAGGTCAATCATACTAAACGAATACACCAGTTTTAGCCATATAAGGTTAAAAAATGTTCTATAAAAAAAGCCACTGAATTGAATAGCTTATATTAGTAACCAACAGGCTAACCTCCCAGCAGTTCATGTTACATTACCTAATCCAGAGGGCTAATTGAGTCGTTCAGGTGGATGGGTTGACGAGAGAGTGAGTTACTGAGGGCTGCAACTTCTGATTACCCTTCAAGTGCAGTTGTTAAACTGCCTACCGATTCGTCTTCCTAATGGCATTAGTTTTCGAAGCCATTTGCAATACTAATATTGCAGTTACCTGGGGCTCACTAGGGGTGCGTTTTTCAATGCGTTTTTGTTTCTCTCAGTTGATTTTTTTGCGATAATTGTTGACAGGTGACAGATTTAAAAGCGTTTTTAGATTTCACGAAATTCTGTGGGAACGTTCTGGAGGGGATTTTTCGTTAGTTTTTCGTAAGTATTTGTGTCGACAAAATCAACCAGCTCCTTAGCGACACAAATACTTACGAAAAACTGACGAAAAATCCCCTCCAGAACGTTCCCACATAATTTTTTCGGAAAGTAAGATTAATTGGCCAAGACAAAAAGAGTATTGAACTATTAGAGAAATTTAAAGTAATTAATCCTAAATTACCTACTTTTATGGCCTTCCCAAAACTCACAAAGACCATCTTCCATTCAGACCCATCGTTTCATGTGCCGGAGCTTTCAATTACAAAATTTCTAAATGGTTAGGTGGCCCCCTTTCTCCTTTTTTAGGCACTTTTTCTCCCAGTCACATTAAACATTCGGAAGATTTTTGTCACAAATTCAGAGAAGCACATATACCACTTCACAACATAAAACTTTTAAGCCTTAATGTAGACTCCCTATTCACAAAAGTACCAGTACAGGACGTTCTTCAGTTTTTAAGGGAAAAATTATCCCCCTGTTCAGGTCATTTCCCATTGGCGCTTGACAAAATAATAAAGTTAGTTGAATTATGTGCATCTAATAACGTATTTTCATTCGGGGAATCATTCTACAAGCAAAAATTCGGGTGTAGTATGGGTAGTCCTTTAAGTCCTGTTTTAGCCAATCTGTACATGGAATACTTTGAAACTACAGTAATAAATGCAATAAAACCCAAAAACATGCTGTGGATGAGATACGTGGATGACATCCTAGCATTTTGGGATAATAAGTGGGGTAATTTTAATGAATTTCTCTCAAAATTAAACGCATTAGTGCCCAGCATCAAATTTAAGGTTGAATGGGAAACAGACAACAAAATTCCTTTTCTTGATGTTTTAACAATCAGAGACATGACAGAATACAAATTTACCATATACAGAAAACCAACGTTCTCACTTTCATATATTCACTACTTTAGCTATCACGACATTACTATCAAGATAGGTGTAGCTAGCAACCTATTCTTAAGAGCCTTACGAATTTGTTCCCCAGATTTCCTGGAAAAAGAATTTGAACTAATTCGCAAGCAACTTTCGTCTTTAAAGTATCCTGACCATATAATTGAGAAAGCAATTCAAAAAGCAAACGTAATTTTCTACCGACCCCCTAAAGACAAGACCAGAGACACACCCAACAATAAAATAAAAATTCCTCACCTGGAGACGATTAAGAGAGTAACCCACACCTTTGGGAAATCCAACCCTTTTGCATTTACCTACCCAAACACCTTAGCCAAATCCCTGATTAACGTCCAACCAAAAGACATCTCCCAAAGACTCTGGGGTCTATAGATCCCATGCCAGGACTGTGACCAATCTTACATCGGATTTACCAGGGTTAAATCACTTCCCCACCCGAGATTAATACAACACAAACGGTCAGTTAGGTATGGACAACAGAACTCGGCTATTTTCAACCATATAAATGAAAAAAAACATAAATCATAGAATAAACTGGAAGTTTGTCCCACGTGTAATTTATAGAAAAAAAAATAACAGCAAACTGCTGGTACAAGAGTCAAATGACGGAATCGGCTTAATAAAAGAGAAGCAGGTAACTGAACATCTCAAAAGGCGCCTGGATTTCAGATTGTCGTCGACGAAGTTTTCATTCAAACAACGCTTGAGAAGATTAAAGGAAGATTATCAGCGGGGGTGACCTAAATTGGCTTACTTGTGGAACGGATCTCTTGGGTATAAACATACCACCTTTTCTGTAAACTTTTTTCAATTCATATAACCTGAAGAGAGAGACAGCAGTCTCTGAAATATAGTACTTTTCTCTCTACATTTGGTGTTTTTATGGCTCCTTTTATTAGATATATATATATATATATATATATATATATAGTATATATCTATATATATATATATATATATACACATGTAAAATATATATATCTGTGTGTATGAAGTATGTGTTTATGTGTGAGAGCGCATACATGCATGCATACAAAATATACGACCATATTCTTGTTGTAACTGATACCAAATACCAGACCTTTATGTGCCATGATTAATTTACCGTTGACAATGTTGGTGCAGCATACATTTACAGAAAAAAAGAAATTTATCTTAAATCTGAATCAAACCTGTTCCCTGTCTTATACCTGTCCCTCGCAATAATATACATACGGGAATAAGCGAGAAATGGTGTTTCGAATATACCTTGTATAATAAAATAAAAACTGCTCATGGCAAATACTTTTGGAAATCAGGAACTAAATCTGGAACTTGGAACAAGACGTCCCAAAAGAAAGAAGTTTCGAAAAGTCCCCTAAAGTAGTTTAGGGCACCGGAAGCTTCGAATTCCTCGTGACCGTCTTTCGGCAGGAGAGCTTACTAAGCTTTGCTCTTTCCTCTCTCTCTCTCTCTCTCTCTCTCTCTCTCTCTCTTTGTATGTGTGAAAAGTTTACCAAGCTTTACTGTCTCTCTCTCTCTCTCTCTCCCTCTCTCTGTGTGTGTGTGTGTGTGTGTATGTGTGGAAACTTTACCAAGCTCTCTCTCTCTCTCTCTCTCTCTCTCTCTCTCTTCGCTCTCTCTCTCTGTATGTGTGGAAAAAAAGTGTTTACCAGGCTCTCCCCCCCCCCCCCCCCACCCCCCCCCCAATCACACACTTTCGTATGTATGTCTGGAAAGTTAAATACGAAAAGTATAGCATGTGAGAAGCTATATGAATTAATCTTATCTTCTTTATGATTGATATTACTTATGCTTTTCACCTTATTATTATTATTATTATTATTATTATTATTATTATTATTATTATTATTAGCGTGTCGTTCTAATTCACCCCCGAACAACATCCACTATATTTGTTCATTCGTAAATTGATGAGGGGCAAATATTGTCTCCCATAAAATAAACATTAAAAATAATGTCAAACATAATGATAATGAGAGACGCTATAAGTGCTCATTGTACTATGCGCTATCCCTAAAGTAGTTCGATTCGCTGCGAATGCTTATTGTGTTTTCCAGGTTGACCCAGGCAATTCGGTTAATTATTTTGTCGTGGCGAATAACAACAACGCCCTCGTAACTATAATGAGGGAGTACTGTGATCGGAAGCGCGCGAGTAAAAGTTTAACGAGAATGATTAACATCACGAGGCCAAACTGGATCAGGACTTTTTGTCCGAGGCAGTCACTGGGAGGAATTCAATTCTCTCCGAATTTAGCCCCAAATCGACAAACACTAAAACTGAACCGGTATTTGCATCACCCAAGTGTACGTTTGTTATTCATTCACCGGTGTTGTTAAATTGTTGCCCAACTTTATATTTTATTATGAATTAAGTAATTCGTGGTGTTCATTTACCTTCTTAACATTTGTCTAAATAGAAATACTATTCTTTACAAGTTCTTGTGACTTCTGAGATACTTAACTAACACATGCGTAAGTGAATGATCTTATTACTTCCTTTTGAATTCTAAATACTATATCAATACATTCATGTAAATGGATGATTTAATTATATTCCGGATAATAAGAAGCTATATTACTGTTTCCGTTCGCTTTCACTTGGGATAGTTGTAAACGCCAATAAACACAAGGCGTAGGTTATATACTGTATATGAGCTTCACTAATGTAAAACCCTATTCAATTTGCCTTCTTCTACATCTTAAGATGGATAATGGTATGTGGTCGTCCTCACCATAAGCTTTTGATGATAAAAATGCAAATACATGGAAATAATTTAAATATCATTGTGAGATAAGTTTCCCTACGTATAAACTGCATAAGACCCAGGTCGGAATAAGCGGTAGCAACTTGCTATATATATTCTTTCTGTGTGTTACTGAAGAAAATGTCACAAGTAAATGGTGATATTTATTTTGTATGTCTACAAGCCAAATTGTAAAGAAATAAGGGGGTGGGTAGCTTTAATTTTCTCTTACTCGGGTAGTAAGCCCATAAACTACTTTGTTGTTGTTGTTGTTATTTTGGTTTGGTTGGTAGGAAAGGTCTATGGAAGAGCCTGAAAAGCTCTGAAAAACGCGTTTGGGTTTAATTAAAGATACAGGAATTTATGATTATTTATTGGAATGAAATTGTAAAAAAATAAAACATGCATCTTAAATATTACAGAACAATTACTTCAAAAAATATACAGCGTATTTATTTAAATTTTCGTTGGTGAAACAATATTCTATTTAACCGTAGATTTTAGCACGTTTTGATTTACATTAAAAACTGGGAATATAATGTTGACAACTTATGCGTGAAGGGAAAATCTTGCACGCGTCCCGAATAAGGTGGAGGGTCGGATCACACCTTGTATTTTTTTCTTCGTTTCCTTATGTGAGTTTATATCCATCGAAACGAGTCTGGATCCTCTCTCTCTCTCTCCTCTCTCAATAAAACTACAACGTATAAAATGGATATGGTTTCTGAATTCCGATAATAATATTGAAGTTTATATACCATACAGGCATTTCGCTCACTGGCTGGTTGTTTATATATATATATATATATATATATATATATATATATTATATATATATATATATATATAATTATGTATGTATATCTAAATATATATATAATATATATATATATATATATATATTATATTATATATATATATATATATATTATATATATATATATATTCTAATAAAAGGAGCCCATAAAAACACCAAAATGTAGACAGAAAAGTACTATATTTCAGAGACTGCTGTCTCTCTCTTCAGGTATATGAATGAGAAAAGTTTATAGAAAAGGTGGTATTTATACCAAGAGATCCGTCCACAAGTAAGCCAATTTAGGTACCCCCGCTGATAATCTTCCTTTAATCTTCTTAAGCGTTGGTTGAATGAACACTGCGTCAACGACATCTGAGATCCACGCCCCTTTTGAGATGTTCATTACCTGCTTCTCTTTATTAAGGCCGATTCCATCATTTGACTCTTGTACCGGCAGTTGCTGCTATAAATTACATGTGACATATTCCAGTTTATTCTATGGTTATGTCATTTATATGGTTGAAAATAGCCGAGTTCTGTTGTCCATACCTAACTGACCGTTTGTGTTGTATTAATCTCTGGGGAAGTGATTTACCTGTAAATCCGATGTGTAAGATTGGTCACAGTCCTGGCATGGGATCTCATATACCCCAGAGTCTTGGGAGATGTCTTTTGTTGGACGTTAATCAGGGATTTGGCTAAGGTATTTGGGTAGGTAAACAATGCAAAAGGGTTGGATTTCCCAAGGGTGTGTGATTTACTCTCTTAATCGTCTCCAGGTGGGGAATTTTTATTTTATTGTTGGGTGTGTCTCTGGTCCTGTCTTTAGGGGGTCGGTAGAAAATTACTTGCTTTGCTTTTTGAATTGCTTTCTCAATTATATGGTCAGGATACTTTAAAGATGAAAGTTGCTTGCGAATTAGTTCAAATTCTTTTTCCAGGAAATCTGGGGAACAAATTCGTAAGGCTCTTAAGAATAGGTTGCTAGCTACACCTATTCTTGATATATAATGTCGTGATAGCTAAAGTAGTGGAATATATGAAAGTGAGAACGTTGGTTTTGCTGTATATGGTAAATTTGTATTCTGTCGTGTCTCTGATTATTAAAACATCAAGAAAAGGAATTTTGTTGTCTGTTTCCCATTCAACTTTAAATTTGATGCTGGGCACTAATGCGTTTAATTTTGAGAGGAATTCATTAAAATTACCCCACTTATTATCCCAAAATGTTAGGATGTCATCCACGTATCTCATCCGCAGCATGTTTTTGGGTTTTATTGCATTTATTACTGTAGTTTCAAAGTATTCCATGTACAGATTGGCTAAAATAGGACTTAAAGGACTACCCATACTACACCCGAATTTTTGCTTGTAGAATGATTCCCCAAATGAAAATACGTTATTAGATACACATAATTCAACTAACTTTATTTATTTATTTTTTTTTTGTCAAGCGCCAAAGGGAAATGATCTGAATAGGGGGATAATTTTTCCCTTAAAAACTGAAGAACGTCCTGTACTGGTACTTTTGTGAATAGGGAGTCTACGTCAAGGCTTAAAAGTTTTATGTTGTGAAGTGGTATATGTGCTTCTCTGAATTTGTGACAAAAGTCTTCCGAATGTTTGATGTGACTGGGAGAAAAAGTGCCTAAAAAAGGAGAAAGGAGGCCAGCTAACCATTTAGAAATTTTGTAATTGAAAGCTCCGGCACATGAAACTATGGGTCTGAATGGAAGATTGTCTTTGTGAGTTTTGGGAAGGCCATAAAAGTAGGGTAATTTAGGATTAATTACTTTAAATTTCTCTAATAGTTCAATACTCTTTTTGTCTTGGTCAATTAATCTTACTTTCCGAAAAAATTCTGTGGGAACGTTCTGGAGGGGATTTTTCGTCAGTTTTTTCCGTAAGTATTGTGTCGCTAAGGAGCTGGTTAATTTTGTCGAGGTAGAAGTCTTTGTCCATTATTACAATTTTGCCGTCTTTGTCGGATCTACTTATTATAACATCTAACTTTTTTAGCGAGTGGATGGCTATCATGAATCTGCGGGGAACAGGATATTTCTATGAAGGTCAGTTAAAAGCATTTAGTAACACTCCTTTTAAAACATATCTCTTCACGGCTGTAGTTTTGTCAGATATGAATTTATCAAAAGCCACTATGAAGTCTAGATTGTTTTTGCGGTCTGGCATAAGGGCAAAGGATAAGCCTAAATTTAAAACTAAATGTTATTTACAGTAAGGGGGTGTTGGATAAATTTAAAACTTTGTCTTGTTGTTCAAGATTATTCCATGCGCTATTATCTATTAGGTTATTTAACTTGCGTAAAAGTCTGTTGGAATGAGTCACGCTATTATAGGCAGCAATGTCGGAACAGAATGAAATCAGATACCTGTATATGTGGTCCGTAGTGAGGAGGCGAAGATTAGATTGAGTTCCATATATCACTCTGCGTAGCACGAAGATGTCGTTTCGTACTGGTGATTTTTCTTCAGGAAAATCTTGTGTGATAGAGGGAAGGGGTTTGATTGCAGAGTCCATCTCCCAAATCCGTACTTTTTTGGAAGTACTTGTTTCTTTGAGGCATTGCATTCCAAAAAAGTGTTTTTGGTTTTTCAGCCGGTGTAGTCTGTTCAGTTCTTCTCAAACTTGCGGAAAACGGCTTGACTTCTGGAAGTGAGTGAAGAATCGTGGAAAGGCGGTTGGATTCCATAATAGTCTGTAAACTTTTCTCATTCATATACCTGAAGAGAGAGACAGCAGTCTCTGAAGTATAGTACTTTTCTCTCTACATTTTGGTGTTTTTATGAGCTCCTTTTATTAGATGGAATTCTGTTGTTACAGAACATTTTTACCAGTCATATATATATAAATATATATATATATATATATATATATATATATATATATATATATATATATATATATATATATATATATAATATATATATATATATCATATATATATATATATATATATATATATATATATATATATAAAACACGGACTGCTTACAAGCTCGTCTCAGATTGCTTCTAACGCATATACATATGAGTGCATTGGTGCATTCATGGCATGCGCATGCACATGTAAGTACGTGATTTATGTTCACACTTATTTCCAACGTTCTGGTTTAAACCTAATGCAGAATGAGGTTCAAAGAGAGAGTCATTAAAGAGAGAGAGAGAGAGAGAGAGAGAGACCTTACCTTACAGTTCGCTCGGGTTGCCCCAGGTCCCTCAGTGTGAGGCACCTCTAATGTCTACCAGAGAGTTGCTAGTACATCTTCCGGTATATTTGCATCTTCCAATCTTGGATGGTCTGGGATGCAGTTTAGATATTTGTCGAGCTTATTCTTAAACACATCTACGCTCACTCCTGATATATTCCTCAGATGAGCTGGCAACGCATTGAATAGACGCTGCATTATCGATGCTGGTGCGTAGTGGATTAATGTCTGTGTGCTTTCCTTTCCTTATTTTCCTGGTATTGTTTTGGGCACTATTAATCTACCTCTGCTTGCTTCTTTCTGATATTTTTTAGTTCCATGATATTTTCTGTTATTCCTTCTATCTGTTTCCATGCCTGAATTATCATGTAGCGTTCTCCTTTCTCCTTTCTAGACTATATAATTTTTAATGATTGTAGTCTTTCCCAGTAGTCAAGGTCCTTAACTTCTTCTATTCTAGCTGTAAAGGACCTTTGTACACTCTCATTTGTGCAATATCCTTTTGATAGTGTGGGTACCATATCATATTGCAATATTCAAGTGGACTACGAACATATGTGTTATAAAGCATAATCAGTGTTCAGCTTTTCTTGTTTTGAAGTGCCGTAACAACATTCCCATTTTTGCTTTACATTTTGCCAAAAGAATGCTATTTGATCATTGCATAACATGTTCCTATTCATCATCACACCAAAGGTCTTTAACTGCTTCCTTATTTGTGATTGTCTCATTATTAGGTCCCCTATATGCATATAGCTTTCCTTCTCTGGTCTCCATAATTTATTGATTCAAATTTATCAGAGTTAAATACCATCCTATTTTCCTCTGCCCAATCATATACTTTGTTAAGGTCTCTTTGTAGAGCGTTCCTATCTTCATCACAAGTAATTTCTCTACTTATTCTTGTGTCATCAGCGAAACTACTCACTACCGAATCCTTAACATTACTGTCTATGTCTTCAATCATAATAACAAACAGTATTGCAGCTAACACCGTACCTTGTGGCACACCGGATATTACCTTGGTTTCATCCGATTCTCATCGTTTGCAATAACTATCTGTTTTCTGTTGTGTAAAAATTCTTTAACCATCTTCCTATTTTATCTACGATATTGTGTTTTCTAATTTTCTTTGCTAATATATTATGGTCTACTTTGTCAAAAGCTTTTGCAAAGTCTAGATAAACCACATCTGTTCATTTTCCGCTTTTCATATTTTTGAATATGTTCTCACGGTGGACTAACAGTTGGGTTTGTGTACTTTTTTTTCCGGGTACGAAACGTGTCCTATATTAAACAAATTATTTTTTATTAAATGTTTCATAATATTTTTCTTCATTACCCTTTCATACACTTTCATAATATGTGATGTTAGACTCACAGGCCTATAATACTTGCCTCAAGTCTTGATCCACTTTTGAAAGTAGGGGTGATATATGCTAATTTGTGCTCATCATAAATCTTGCCTGTATCTACACTTGTCTTAATAATATTGCAAGTGGCTTTGCGATAGAATGAAACTACTTTCTTTAACAAAATAGCAGGGATTCCATCAGGCCCTGCAGCAGCTCCATTTTTAATTTCATTAATTGCCTGCACAATATCAGCTTCATTAATTTCTATGTCAGCTAAAATTATTCACTATTTTCGTCCCTTACTTCTATATCATTATCTTCATTATCTATTCTAGGGGTGAATTCTCTCTTATATCGTTCTGCCAGTATGTTGCAAATTTCCTTTTTTCATTCGTTAATCTCCCTTCAATTCTCAGAGGGCCTATTTCTATTCTTCTTTTATTCATCTTCTTCGCATATGAGTATAATAGTTTGGGGTTTTGCTTGATATTTAATAGGGTTTTTTCTTCCAATTCCCGTTTTTCATTTTCTTTTGATTGTATAAGCTTTTGTTTCTGCATTTTCTATCTTACTTTTTAGTTCTATAACTTTCCATGCATTTTTTCTTTGCAAGACCTTTTTTCTTCCACTTTCTGATTTTCTGGAACAAGATCCTTCTGTCTCTTGGTATGCATGAATGATGTTTACTTTCTTCTTCGGTATTATATTTATCCCTATTTTCTCTAATATATAATATCTCCGTATTTACCCTTATGTCATCGCTTACGAAAATGTTATCCCAATCTTTGTTTAATTCTTCATTTATTTCTGACCATTTTATATTTTTACTGTAGAAGTATTTTCCATATCCTTCCCACTTTTTCATTTCTTGCTTATCTCTGTTTTCAGTTGCTTTGGAATGAACTGTTAATTCTATGACATTATGTCTGAAATACTCGCATTATAACTATTATTTCTTTAACATAATTCACCTCGCTCACAAATACTAGGTCTAAAGTATTTTCCTTTTTGTTGGCAGGTGATTTATTTGTTGAATGTTGTATTCTAGTAGCATATCTAATAGCTTTTCGAATTGCCTCTTATCTTCTGCATAACTATTACTCCTTTTTTTATATGTATAAGTACATCCACAATCTCCTATTCGTTCTTTCCATTCTACGAAACGGAAAGTTGAAGTCACCAGATAGAGAATAGTCCAGTCCTTGTGATTTCTACATATATCATCAAATTTTTCAATTATTAAGTCAAACTCTTTAGTATTAGGAGGTCTATATATTACTATGTTCATTAATTTTTCAGATTCAAATTCTACCGCTATTAGTTCACATTCTGAGTTACTATATTTCTCATATATTTTTCCTTGTTTTTTTTGTCTTTCCCATATATTTGCCGGTGTTCCCCCTTGATTCCTATTTTTTCTATCTGATCTATAAGTTTGGAACCCTTTTATTTGATCATCATCCCAGTCTCTTGGGAATACCAGGTTTCACTTATATTCATTATATCTATTTTCTTTTCAATTTGGGTTAGTTCTTCTAAGTACTCTATTTTTCTTTTTGAGTTACTCGTAACTAAACCCTGCGCATTCATCAACTATGATGGTTTGCGTGTTTTTCTCCTTCATTTAATATTGGTAGTAATAAGGATTTTCCATGTCTCTTTCGTTCTGGTATGTTGTTCTTTTTTCACTTCCAGAAATTCTGACATTAAAAAATCCAACTTTTCCATAATATTTGAAGCTTCCTTTCATTCA
The DNA here is from genome assembly GCF_015104395.2 of Macrobrachium nipponense. Classification (NCBI taxonomy): domain Eukaryota; kingdom Metazoa; phylum Arthropoda; class Malacostraca; order Decapoda; family Palaemonidae; genus Macrobrachium; species Macrobrachium nipponense. Next base: position 19,054,009 of record NC_087204.1, on the reverse strand, counting down.
TAATTATTCCTTTTGTTGTGTAGAATATCTGGCAATTTTCTCCGTTTCTGCAATATCCTCTTGCATAATAAATACAGTTATTATCCCTTGAGTAGAATTTTGGAGCTGATGCATTGAAATTTTTTGCTGACATCTCTGCATATCTCATTGGTGGTTTGCTTTTCTCTTTTACCTGATATTCTTGATTTCTCTCTTTATTTGTTTCTTTCTTATTTTGGATTTATTACTTGGTTGGTTATTTATTTGATTATGATTCATGGCTACAGGGTGCATATATTTGCATTTTGTCGAACTTACATCCTTTTCCTTCTTTAGGTTTTTGCATATTTTTTGGATGCAGATCTCTGCAATCATCCCCATATCCATCTAGGTATGCACATTTACCATATATTTCATAGTTGTGACATACCTTAGGATTTTTGTTTTGTAATAACATCTTTCTCATCTGCAATTCCCTCTTTTCAAAAGGTTGCAGATTTTGTCTTTCTTGTCTATTTTTTCCTCTTTCCCGTCATTGTGTAGATCTGGGTAGAGCCTCTTCGGGATTTGCTTTTCTGTTGCCATATCGTAATTTATTTCTTCGTAGGTATGCTGCTTTATTGCCTCATATGTAGTATCAATGAGTATCTCTGCATCCATACTTTTATCTTGTTCTTTGTTTTCTTATTTTTTTCTGTTTTCATTCATTTTTTTTTGTTTAACTTCTCTTTTGTTTTACTTTCTTCTTCCGTTTTCCTCTTCTTCTTTCTTCTTCTTTTCTTCTTCTTTCCTCTTCCTCTTCTTCTTTCATCCTCAACTATTTGTACATTCAATCTTGATTTAATAACATTGTCTATCCATGATAGACATGTTGAACAAAAATTCTTGTATCTTTTCTCATATCTTGTATTACCTCAGCACACTGTGGATGGGTCGGAATGTTGCATGCAGCACATTTTCTGATTAGGTTTTGTGGATTGACTATGCTATACCAAACCTTACACAGTTTGCATGCTTTTGGCATTCTTTTTCCTAATGCGTCAATTAGGATATTCACAAGATTCACCTTATTCATTTTCTTTGTCGGAATATGTTGGTTTATGTATATTTTCTTTATGAGTCTCTTGACCACTTGGATTTTATTTGGAACTTCTTCAATTATTTTCAAGATGTTTTCATTAGATTTGTTCCAGTTTGAAGGATTATATCCTTCTAATATATCTATGAATGCTTTTGTATCTTTTTGGTTAGGACTGTTGCTGATTTCATAGATGAGAAATGCCAGTTCCCTTCCTGCTACCTCATCGTATTGCGAATCTGCTAAACACGCTAAATTACGCCATCTCTTCCCGCAGTTGGAACTTACTGCCATCTTGTTCTGATTTATAAACTAACTTATAAGACGCTTTATCCTACTATTTTCACACTAATCTTATCACCGATAGTTCACGAACACTTCTAGATATTTCTCAAATTCTAGTCGTATGTTAAACTTGTGATATCTGTTGATTAATCTGATTTCACGCAGGAACGTCTCACCAAGCAAGATGGCTACTACGAGAGAGAGAGAGAGAGAGAGGAGAGAGAGAGAGAGAGAGAGAGAAGAATCAGGTCGTTACACAGTAAAACCATAAAATTCGTTTGCAAGATATTTGACAGATGTACCTCACTGGTTAACGACTTCGCTTTACTAGCTATAAAACCTGGATTTGATCCCGTGGGGGATACTAGAGCAATCATACATCAGTTCGAAAGACAAGTTCATATATTTGTGTGTGAAAGGGAAAGAGAGAAAGAAAGGAAGAGAGAAAGAGAGAAAAGTCTTTATCCTGTGAAAATGAATTCTACTTATTGGGCCGATACTCCCGAATCCTCCTCAAACTACATCTTCCCCCGTGAGCGGGGTTAGTATCGTCAGTGCACCTCATGCGGCGCACTGTAGGCATTACTTAAGGGTTCTTTGCAGCATCCCTTCGGCCTCTAGCTGCAACCCCTTTCGTTCCTTTTACTGTACCTCCTTTCATGTTCTCTCTCTTCCATCTTCCATCCAGCTGATTAGCAGTTTCGGGCGCTATTTGATAATATCGCGAGTTTTGACACCCTGATCTGACTCATATTTGATCTTAGATAGTTTTCGATTAGTTTTAACTCAGATAAGTTTCCGATCAGACGCAATACGCGGGAAAATCTAGTATTATGCCCGACCAGACCTGCTCAAAAGATGCCAGAGTGCCCCCGGGGGATGACGAACCCTCCCCTCCGCCTCTCAGCGGCGTGGTTGGTATGGTATTAGCGTCACATTGGTGGTCGCGGGTTCAATTCTCGGCCATTCCATTGAGGAGTGAGAGATGTGTATTTCTGGTGATAGAAGTTCACTCTCGACGTGGTTTGGAAGCCACGTAAAGCCGTTGTTCCCGTTGCTGAATAACCACTGGTTCCATGCAACGTAAAAACACCATACAAACAATCTTCCCTTTGAGTTACGCCACTGCTTGGAAGGAGGAAAATACTTGTAAAAAAAAAAAAAAAAAAAGTCTGATGGTGATAGACATGGAAATGGAATAATGCCGAGGAGTGAAGACGTCAAGGCTTTTACCTTCCAGGTTTCCAGGATAAGATCTGCCATTGACATCAGATCTTTGCGTCGGCTTCTGGTGTAATGAATGTTTCCAGGAAATCCTGCACGCAGTAGTAATGCGGTCGTTTATCTTACTCTGTCTCTCTTGATGCCGATGGAGAAGTATTTCATCAGAAAACAATTTTATCTGGTGGTGCATCATTACCTCATTACTCTTAGTAACACCGAGAAATGAATAATGGGGTTAGCTTCCAAATGTCGATGGTGATCGTGATAGGTTTAAAGATAAAATGGTTGATATAAAAGTTCAAAAAAAAAATTTCCCGTAGGAGGATTGTACCCACAGTTGCAACCCCTTTCGTTCCTTTTACCGTACCTCCTTTCATATTGTCTCTTCCATCTTACTTCCCACCCACTCCTAACAATTGATTCATAGTGCAACTGTTTTGAGGTTTTCCTCTTGTTACACCTTTCAAACCTTTCCACTATAAGTTTCCTTTTTTTTAGTGCCTGGCCTTTGGCCTAAATTCCATATTCAGTTCAGTTCAGTTCTAAAAGTGGATAAACTAAAAAATAACAGTAAAGGGTAACAAATATAATAAATTAAAATGTTGTATTTCTGCTGTTATCACTCAAAGAGTTTGCCTTGCCGTCTCACCATGAATTTTCAAACATGTATTCGTCTATCCATCCTTCACCTTATTCAGATACGCAAATTGAAGAATCCAGAAATGTTCGAAATTCGAAGTGGTTTCTATTTAAGGCTAAAAGGTTCCATTAGAAATGGTCCAGTGAACACCCCATTTGCTTACCCTCGAATACAAGCCTCTTTCCAGAGGCATAAAACTAATCGCTTTGGGTTTAATTGCTGCAATATTCCAGCGCACTTATGATTAATCTCATGGCAGTTTTCGTCATTGTTGTTGTTGTTGATGAGTGGCACCTTTTCTTATGAAATAAATGTTGATATATTGGTGAAAATAGTCGTGCAATCCATTCGTTTCAAACGACTATTCCCCTTAGGGGGTTAGTGCCGTCAGTGCACCTCACGTGGTGTACTGTAGGAATCACTAAAAGGTTCTTTGCAGCGTCCATTCGGTCCCTCGCTGCAACCCCTGTCATTCCTTTTACTGTACTTCCATTGATATTATCTTTCTTCCATCTTGCTAACACCTTTCTTACCTACCTACTCTCAATTTGCGTTCCAGCTCTGAGTGACCTCATAGGTCCCAGTGCTTTGTCGTTAACCTAAACACTATATTCCACTCCATGACGACTGTCATTGTTATTAGATTCATTATTCAATAAATATTGTGAGAAATATGATGTTGATTTTTTCACGAAATCCGTTAATCAATAAATACTGGGAGAAATATGATCAGATTTCTTCGTGATACCCGTTAATCAATAAATATTGTGAGAAATATTATCTTGATTTCTTCGCGATGCCGTTAATCAATAAATGCTGTGAGAAGGATGGTCCAGATTTCTTCGTGAAATCCGTTAATCAATAAATAATGTGAGAAATATGATCTTGATTCCTTCGCAATATCCGTTAATCAATAAATTCAGTGAGAAATGTAATCTTCATTTCCTCGCGAAACCAATTACTCGCCGCTTCAGGGCGTTACATTCACCGGTTCCAGGAGGATCGAGAGATAATCCCTTACCTGTGGTGTTGTAGGCTTCCAGGAACCATAGACTTAGGCAGCACGACCTTTTGTCTGAAAGCAGATTTAACATTACTGCCAGTGTTATCAACCTCTCTCTCTTTCTCTCTCCTTTACCCGCTTTCAGTTGCCCCCTTTCACTCTGCATCAGGACAATGCAACTTCGACATCAGAGGTTTTCGTCAGAGGACTCTATTGTTGTTACCTCTAGAGCTGATCCTGGGCTTAATTTATATTATAGTCTCGGTATCCATTTATAGTGGTTCTAGATTATAAGTGGCAGCCTTTTCAAGGGGTATAATATTTTCTTTTTTTTCTGTCACAACTTCGCCTATCTTCGCCTGGTGTGTCGTTCCTTTATTGTTCAAATAAATAAATAAGTACACACACACACACATATCTATGTGTATATATATATATAATATATATATATATATATATATATTATATATATATATATCTATTATATATATATATATATATATATATATATATATATATATATAGATTAGTTTGTTATATATATATCTATATATATATATATATATATAGATATGTGTGTATATATACATATGTGTATATATATATATATATATATATATATATATATAGTTATATATATATATATATATATGTATCTATATATATTATTATATAATATATATATATATATATGGTATATATATATATATATATATATATATATATATATATATATATATATATAATTATATAATATACACACTTTGGCGCACCCTTATCAACTGAGAGGTCACATTTACTGCCAGATCATTAGAGCAACGAAACGCGAAAAAGTATATTAATATTATTCTTTGATACATGAAACGATGAATGTTTTTATTTTTTTTATTGTAACGCGTCTGGTATTAGTAATGGATTCAATTAGAGATGCATTAATGCGCTAGCCGTGACCTGAAACATTATGTGTCTGTCAAAAGTCACGAACAAAAAATTAATCGACCTTTTCCTTATTATAAATGTACGAAAAAAATTAATAAACTTTTTACTTGTTAATAAATGTATATGCAATTTATTTCATATTTTCTGTTTCAAATTCATTACCTATTATATACTTGGTTGATGGGATATGATCGTTGGTGATAAGAAAAAACAGCATTAGTAGACGCTGGTATGCAGGACTTATTCTTGTTAACAAACTATGTTCATGACCAATGAATATGTGGTCAGCAGAAATTTGGCGAATATTTACATTCTAAATTTACCGATAAATGTATTCAATCTATACGGATCTATATTATGACTGTTCAAGCGCTCATTTGGTTGATATCCTTCAAAGCTAAAACCTTTGCCTCTATACATGTATGTTGTCTGTCGTGTATTTTCGAGAGAGAGAGAGAGAGAGAGAGAGAGAGAGAGAGAGAGAGAGAGAGAGAGAGAGACAGACAGACAGACAGACCTCGGGGTCAGGCTGCCTCCATTCTCGCTCGGAATAAAAGGAGGAATTCTGTTATATGTCGTAAGTAAACTTGTTCCATACTGAGGCTTATATTTAAAGGAAGTAACACCAAAGAGGCGAACTTAAGTCATATTATCTAAGTTTCTCGCTGCGTTTTCAACATTATATAAAATTAAAATGTAAAATTGCAGCCTGTAAATTCTGCACGTGGTCTACTTGCTAAAGGGACACTCAAAAAAAATAAATAAATAAAGAAATAAAAGATAAATAACTATAAGCTTCCTAAACCTTTTCATATTCGCCAGAAACCACATCGACCCCCAACATATACTGCGCCACTCACCTCCACATTACTGGTAAAAAACAGAAATAACATTTTGGTCTAACGAACTGGAATTGGTAGATGGAGCTGCTAACAAAAGGGCAAAAGTTTGGTATACAGTTTTTAGATATATATATAATATATATATATATATATATATATATATATATATATATATATATATATATATATATAACGGCGGACCAGCAAATCCTTTTCCAGGGCTCTGGAATTTCCAGTTTTGCTCCTCTTTGAATGGCATTATTTTCAACCTCCCAAATTTCCCAATAAAGTCAGAAGTTAATCTCTAAACGTTTCGTTACTGGAAAGTTTTCGAAAGTATTTCCTCTGGTTTCATATTTGTGTATCATTTGAAACTTACAGAGATATTCTGCATAGCATGTTTCCTTGTACACATGCGTATCTTTTTTTGTATTGTTAGTATTTCTTCTGGTTTCATGTTTGTGTACCTTATCGGGCATTCCATTGAGGAGTGAGAGATGTGTAGTATTTCTGGTGATAGAGGTTCACTCTCAACGTGGTTCGGAAGTCACGTAAAGTCGTTGGTCCCGTTGCTGAATAACCACTAGTTCCATGCAACGTAAAAACACCATACATACAAACAAACAAACTAACAATCAAACATGTCTGTGTATCGTTTGAAATTTACAAAGATATTCTGGATTGCATATTTCCTTGTACACATGCATAACATCTTTTTAATTATCGAAAATAAAGGTATGGAGTAATATAGTGAGGCGGATGAAATGGTAGAATTTCCCAACTTTGTTGACGAAGGTGATAATATATGCTTTAGAGAGACTGAAGTTGAGACCTAATCTACCGTGAGATGACAAGACAGAACTACAAATATAACATTTTCGTTCAGAATATCAGTAGCGCAAGTTTGCCCTCCAACATTGTTAAGATAAACGTACAGTGACACATAAGTTTATAGATGTCTCCGGGCATAGGGCTGAATTCCATCCAACACCTTTCTGGACGACGCGCGGGTCTGTATAGTGACGTAAGACGGGCACACCTAAACTTTTTACAACAGCAGAAATAGGTAGTAGGACATTTGGCCTGTTTCGCACTCCCAGACACCTGTCGTCCAGAAAGGGGTGAAATGAAAATCTCTCTCTCTCTCTCTCTCTCTCTCTCTCTCTCTCTCTCTCTCTCTCTCTCAAACACCCGGACATCCATGAACTTATACGCGTGACTGTATACCACCGATGTCAAGAGGGTATTCTGATCGTCCATAAATGAGCTCGCTCCAAACGACTCCCGCGGAGAGATGTAGTTTCAAGATACCAAGGAGGTGGTTTAGTTAATGGCCTCCTAGAAGAAGTTTGTGTCTCCTAATGTCGCTTTTTTTTTTCTATGACGAGCTTGATGAAATGGGCTTTCCTCAGG
>NC_087204.1:19034106-19041606 GCF_015104395.2 Macrobrachium nipponense | reverse complement strand
CCTGGGCCGTCTGTTGCCTAATTAGTCTCGTATCAGCAAGTGGTAATCTTCCTGAAGGACTTAAAACCTAATCATGTCAGCACTAACGAACAAAGACGTCAGAAAAGGCGTTCTCCTGAACACTGCTTATTAGGGAATACTAAGCCTTAGGTAAACTACGCCTCTCTCTTCAAGGTAACAGGTTTCTTGGGCATTAATCGTTCGTGGTTCCAGGGATTATTTCTGATGATAATGGAATAGCATTAAAGCACTGCTGATCCATAAGCCCGTTAGAAACTATTGGTGTTCGATGCCGTTACAACGGTTTGATTTGGTTTATATAGATTTTTTGGGGGGCATTATGCCAAGCACTGGGGCAACTAAGGCCATTCAGCGCTGAAACGGAAATTGTCAGTAAGAAGGTTTGAAAGGTGTAACAGGATGAAAACCTCAAAGCAATTGCACATTGAAGTAATTGTTATGAGAGATTTTGGTAGCAATTCCCTACGAAAATTAAATATTTCGAAAATAATTCGAAAGAATCTTATGCAATAATAGGGTCTACTGTTTCTTTCATTAAAACCCGTATGAATATTGAAAGGATTCTTGAAGTGTCAAAACATCTTCAACTTTTTAATTGCCAAAAGAATCCCTTATTAAGCATATAGCCTTTCCTTTCCATTTTATCCGTTTCTGACTGAACGCAATAATGGGTGTGTATATCCTTTACTATCCAATCTGCCTTCGGTTAGAATTTTGTTTTCCCTAAATGTTCATTTTATTTTGTCTGATGTTACTCGTTTTCTCTTTTACTCTCTGGAAATTAAATTCAAGATCCCAATCACCCACCTGAAGGCTACCGAGATCTTGCCTTCTTCCCGTCTTGAGATGCTGGTGGACGATTTATTCTTCTGCTTCGTTCTTTTCTTCGCCCGAAATTAAGCGGCATTTAAACCCTTGGTGCTTTTCCTTCAGGAAGTGCTTTTCTCTAATGGACGGGAAAAAGCCCCTGGGGAATGGGGAGGGGGGTGGGTGGGGGGGGGAGTGTGGGGGGGGGAGCGTATAAGAACTCCGACCTTGAAAGGGCCCAAGGCAGCACTTTCAAAAATGCTATTTATCTTCAGTCTGTGTGTGTGTGTGTGCGTGTAAGAGAGAGAGAGAGAGAGAGAGAGAGAGAGAGGAGAGAGAGAGAGAGAGAGAGAGTTCTCTGTCAGTAAACTTTGATCCCTTTCCATTTATTTCCTCTTAATAATAATATAAATAATAATAATAATAACCTAATAATAATAATAATAATAAAATTATTATTATTATTATTAATTATTATTATTATTATTATTATTATTATTATTATTATTATTTTATTATTATTATTTTGTTTAAAAAACAAAAAATATCCACAATTATAATATAAAAATATTTGTATGTAAAAAAAAAAATAAAAAAACAAAGACTTTCGAACTTCGTGAACTGGTGTTCCTCATCAGTGTGACGTTTAAAATGTGACATTTTAACGTCACACTGATGAGGAACACCGTTCAAGTGTTCGAAAGTCTTTGTTTTTTTTTTTTTTTTTTTATTTTTACATACAAATATATATTTTTATATATAATTGTGGATATTTTTTAAACAATTTGTTTTCACGGAATTGTGAATTTCTTAACAAAATTATTATTATTATTATTATTATTATTTAAGATCCTGTATGAATACTCCGTAATCATTATATGACTAAGTGAACATGTCGGTTTCTTACAGGTATTATTGCCTTTTAATAATAATAATAATAATAATAATAATAATAATAATAATAATAATAATTCATGATCCTGCATTATAGCTCAACGTAATCATTTTATGACTAAGTAAACATGCTCGGTTTCTTAGACAGTACTATTGCTTTATTCAAGGTATGTCACGGACATAATATTCTTACACGCATAATGAATACCTAGCGCGGCCGTACTGTAGGAAACATATCTAATGAGCACACATTGAAAACTCTTGATAAAACTAACATTTCAATTCGCTGTTAGCACACGGACTTGATGTCTTAACTGAAAAACTGGTTATATGTATATCTACGGATTGAAATCACAGTATTAGTTTCACCTTTACCAGTAACTTGAGCATCAATGATATATATATATATTATATATATATATACTATATATATATATATATATATATATATATATATATATATATATATAATCATGCAAGCAGCTTTGTGAGCGACGAATCTTTTTTTATGACCTCAGCGCTTTTCGGGAATGGGCCTCTCCTCCTGGACCTCTACCCTTCCAAGGCTATTTTCCAGGAAACAATTTGTATTCATGAAAACCTGGAGTGTCGGTTCCAGACGCAGGGAATATTCTCAGAAAAAGCACAAGTCCTCACTCGTATGTTCAACGGATGAACACCTAACAATGATATGTATGTATGTATGTATGTATGTGTATAATATGTATATATATATATATATATCTATATATATATATATATATATATATATATATATATATATATATATATATATTATATATATATATTTATAGGTATATATCTATATATATCTATGTATCTATATCTATCTATCTATCTATATATATATATATATATATAGATATATATATATATATATATATATATATATATATTATTATATTATTATTACATATATGTATGTATCTATATATATATATATATATATATAGATTATATATATATATATTTGTTTCAAAAGAAGAATTCTTTATTCGTTAACCCATAAACAAAACCACAAGGTCTCATTTTTCTATCAAAGTCGTTTATTCAGTTTAATCTTTTAATAAGTTCCCTTATCTTTATGTTAATATTTCGCTTTATTCATTTCGTTTACCGTTTCTTTTCTTGCCTCTTTCCATTGGTCCCATTAGAACCATAAATTTGTGTTAACGTTCCTGTGTCCTGGGGGGAAATTATTCATTTTAAAAATGAACTAAAAAATAATCTCACCATCCAAAAAAATACAAAGGCTTTCACACCAACACCTGTCTTATTACAACAAACCTACGTTGAACTCAACATACAGCAAGTAAAAAACTCACCGACTTTTCTTCGGCGCAATGAGTTTTTCTGTACAGATGCTACAAAAGCACGATTAAATTTAACTTTAACTTTACATATAATAAAAACTACTGAGGCCAGAGGGCTGCAATTTGGTATGTTTGGTGATTGGATAATGGATGATCAACATACCAATTTGTAGCTCTAGTCTAAGTAGTTTTTAAGATCTGAGGGCGGACTGAAAAACGTTCGGACTCACAGAGAATTGGCACAATAGTTTTCTTTTGCAGAAGACTTAAAACTGCAGGTGATGACTTAATGTCATTCATCTAGACCACACACACACACACACACACACACAGAGAGAGAGAGAGAGAGAGAGAGTATACTATTGACTAGCAAGTAGACCAGGATTTCTAACTAGTATAAATAACCCATTTCTTACTTTTATTGAGTAAACTGAGCCAAAGGATTAAGATCGGTAAGAGATATTTTTCGTGGTATTCTAATATTCCCAAAGACAACTGCATTGCTTACTAAGTAATAGAAATTACTATGAATTCTTATAAATAGTTAACATTCCATTATATTACAATGGGAAAATCTCATTCCATTACAACTTATTTTATAATCCCATATCAACTTCAACCACAGATGCTGAGTGTATACAATTACCCTTTCTTTTCCAAAACAAGTATCCATTGTTACCCCTTCTACCTTATTCTCTCCTTCTCTCCTTCAATCTATCAAATCTTTCAATTCATTCTCTCTCCCCTTCTCAACTCATTCATCATTTGTCCACCTATCTTTCAATGGCTAATCTCCCTGCATCCAATTCGCCTTTATGTCGCTCATTTTCCGTCCGTTGTAGAGATTGTCTTATGGTAGGATAGAGGGAGATTTCTTTATGGCAGGATGGAAGGAGATTGCTTTATGGCAGAATAGAGGGAGATTACTTTATGGTAAGATAGAAGGAGATTACTTTATGTTGGGATAGAGGGAGATTACTTTATGGTGGGATAGAGGGAGATTACTTTATGGTGGGATAGAGGGAGATTACTTTATGGTAGGATAGAAGGAGATTACTTTATGTTGGGATAGAGGGAGATTACTTTATGGTGGGAGAGAAGGAGATTACTTTATGGTGGGATATAGAGAGATTACTTTATGGCAGGATAGAGGAAGATTAGTTTTTGGCAGAATAGAGGGAGATTACTTTATGGCAGGATAGAGGGAGATTACTTTAGGGCGGGATAGAGGGAGATTACATTAGAGCGGGATAGAGAGAGATACATATGGTGGATAGAGGGAGATTACTACGGCGGGATAGAGGGAGCTTGGCTATAGCAGGTAGATTATTTACTTTCGGCGGGTAGAGGGAGATTGCTTTATGGCAGGTTAGCAAGGAGATTACTTTGAGCTTTTAGGCGGGATAGAGGGAGACTGCTTTATGGCAGGGTAGAAGGAGATTACTTTATGGCAGGATAGAGGGAGATTGCTTTATGGCAGGGCAGAAGGAGATTACTTTATGGCAGGATAGAGGGAGATTGCTTTATGGCAGGGTAGAAGGAGATTACTTTATGGCGGGATAGAGGGAGATTGCTTTATGGCAGGGTAGTAGGAGATTACTTTATGGCGGGATAGAGGGAGATTGCTTTATGGCAGGGTAGAAGAGATTACTTATGGCGGGATAGAGGGAGATTGCTTTTATGGCAGGGTAGAAGGAGATTACTTTATTGCAAGATAGAGAAAGACGCTTAATTGCAAAGAAATTTCACAACGCACTGAAAAATTTTTAAAAATGAGGTTTATCAGGAAGGTATACATAGTTTGATATACATAGTTATACTCAGGAAGGATGCAGGGGTGTGATATTAGTTATACTTTGGAAGGTATACATACTTAATATTAGTATACATTTGGTTCTTGACAAGGAAGTATAAGTGAATTAATAACGAAATTTGCGTAAAATGAATATAATTTTTCCTTATCGAGAGCATCGTTTGTCACGCCCTTTCAGCGAAAAGATATCTGTTTTTGGCAATAAGCAATTCCACGTAATCCAGATGTCCTCAATTCATGGAAAACTTTGTTATACATTTATTTGGGGACCATTGGCAGATTTTCGACAAGTTTTTCCTTCTAGTGTCTAAACCTATACTTAAAATTAAATTTTCGCCAGAAAAGTTGATGGAGAAAGAATTTATTCGCCAACGGAATTGTATAATTTGGAGAAACTGTTGTCAATCTCTCAAATTACTGCCCTGACATTTTCATCTTAGTTTTAAAAAAAACAATTAATTAACTGATATCACAGGTCATTCAGTGTCCGGAATGGAATGGAATGAAATATAGTGCTTAGTCCAAAGGCCAAGCACTGGGACCTATGAGGTCATTCAGCGCCGGTAAGGAAATTGAGAGTAGATATTATTGAAAGGGTGTCACTGGAGGTTCAAATAAGCTATAATAATTTCTAATAAGAGACAGACAAACAGATACAGATATATATAATCTGTCGTGACCTGACATTATCTGTTAGGAATAATTGTGTTTGGTCTCACTGACGTGGACAGGAGGGCAAACAAGGGCGCCTGTTGTTAACCGGTGGTTTATTGGGGGATGATAATGTTTGCCATGGAGATACTGAATGAACTCGTGGATTTAATGGTTAATACGTTTGACTTTCGATAGGGCAGGCAGTGGTTAAACCATAAGAGACAGAGACTGAAGTAGTTTAGTTAACTGTATAGTTGGATATCAAACTCCCCACTACTGAATACACACACACACATACACGCACACCACACACACACACACACACACACATATATATATATATATTATATATATATATATATATGAATAACTTGATCACGAAGTATATAAAACGTGAGCTATGTATAAATAAAGGTTTTTTTGCCACGAAGGAAAAAATTAAAAAGCGAGATAGACAAGTACTTTCGGTCCTGTTCGGACCCTTTATATATATATATATATATATATATATATATATATATATATATATATATATATATATACTACCTGTTTACATACATCTACTCAGTTACCAAAAAATAATAATAAAATAAAATAAAATAAAAAAACGATTTCTTTTGTAAACATTTTTTTTTCATTTATTCCTTGCAAAGAGGTATACAATTTCATTTCAAATATGTCACATCCCCATGAAAAATATATTATATAATATTCAATCATTCATGACAATTAAAAGAAGTAAGAGTGAGAGGAAAAAATATAATATATAAGAGTGGAATTAATTCGATGTTTTTGGTTTTAATATAGTAAAAGGCAAAATCGATGACACTTTACAATTTTATCGGTAAGAACTCGTAAAATGCAAGCTGCCATTATTCTGGTAGGTTACTTTCAGAAAAAATCAACGGTGTACTTCACACTATATATTAGTCTTACTAATACTTACCTTTCTAAACTATTCCCTAGCATGGTTAGCTAGCTAACTGCTCAGAAACACCCATCTTTCCTATCAGATTAAAAAAAAAAAAAGAATAATATACATATGTGTGTGTATGTGTGCGTAAAGGTTCCTCACCTAACATCTTCAGTTTGTCCTTCGTTTAGCAGTTGATGGAATTTAAGTGAATTATTCCTGACCATAGCGTTGTATGAACAGCAACCTTCCATAATATTAAAAGAATAATAAAGAAAGTCATCTGATAACATGATATACATCAATAAAATTTTGAACTATATTCCCGCGCAAGACGAGCGCTAACATGCAACATACCAATCCAAAAAACGCACAGAACTTACCATCACCTCCGCGTGATTTCTGGCAATTATGCGAGGATTTTAACACTTCACCATTAACAGTGTTTCTTCATATTCCAATTCTCTAGTAGAGCTTTTCAACTGATGCTAGGGCTCAGGAAGACGATGCTGCAGCAGTTTTGTTGTTGTTACCAAAGCAGTAAACAAAATATTCGATTTTCCATTGAACTTTGCTAGTCTCAATTTCAGTCACACCCACATAGAGTACAAGTACCTTTGTATAAGGAGGAAACAGTCATGAATATAAACACCATTCCAAGACCGCTGGTACCGAGTGATTGAACGACTGGAAGTCGTGAAACTACTCTATAACTGCTTAACTAACGCATTACGTAGTTAGACAGCTACTTCTCTCCTGTAAGATTATGATGCCAGGAGCTTGCGCGCGGACTAGTTAACTATGGCTATAGTCTCGTTTCATTGTCTGCGGTGTGACTGTGTTTGGTTAGATGATTTTCAACTGATTAGTGATACTCTGAACGTGTGAGTAAATACAATCCAGTTTTCAATGTTTAGGGAATAAGTATTATATATATGTTTTCACATTTAATCATTAATACGTACATAAATAATCATTGCAGTTCTTAATTACGACTTGTACTCTGTGCTGAACAAGCAACAAACGCCTTATGTTTAGCATTTCCTGAGGATTATCCATTGACA
>NC_087204.1:19024106-19029106 GCF_015104395.2 Macrobrachium nipponense | reverse complement strand
TATGGTAGTTCGTGGTCAATCTATTGTTTATAGCAAATAGTGCTTTACAAAAGCAACGTTTTATAAAGTAAGGTTATGTTATATAGCATAACCTACAAAAAAATATATTCAAAACACAAATGTCAAAATTTCTTGGTCTAACCACTGCCCTAACTATGATGTCTTTTGATTCCTGAGAAAGGACTTCGGGCCTTCCAAGATTCTCGCTCGTTTTGCGATGGCAATCTTATGGAATTTTTGTTCCAGTTTCTTTTTAACAAAAGATTCATCTCATTTAATGTATTAGCTATCAAGGAACGTAAAATAAGGATGCACCAGCACCCCTGTCCTCTGAAGGGTTTATTACCCGGATGGTTGTATCTAACTCCGTCACTCAGTCTAAGAAAGGTAATATGAAAAATAGCCGAATATATATATTATATATATATTATATAGATATATATATATAAATAGATATAGAGTAGATATAATTCGAGAGAGATGAGTAGGAGATATCGAGAGGAGGAGAGATATATATATATATATATACATATATATCAGTAGATATAATATATACTATATAGATATATATATATATGATATATATATGATATGATATATATATATATAATAAGTTAATATATACATATATATATATATTATATAATATATATATATGAGTCTTATCACATCACCGTGATTCATATATACATTAAGCTACAAATGTCCTTCAGTGTCTAATCGCTCTTCCTCAGAATGAATTGATTTTCATATATGTTGAAAAGAAATTCGATTGCGTATTTGATTTTTTCTACACTGGAACCACTGAGATCGTGGGGTTCGGGTTTTTCCATTAGAGTTGACTCTTGCTTGTAATAATTAATAAAAATAATCAGGGACTGCCTTCCAACATGATTCCATCTGATAATACGAAGCCCAAAAAAGGGCCAGTAATTAAAATGAAGTTCCAGATACCCAAAACAGAATCCACGTAGAACACTTAACATGCTCTGGAATCAGAGAAAATTCATTAGAGGGAAGAAACAGAGCAATTCCTATAAGATATCAACGAAAATTGTGTTAGTTATGTCCTCGTTAATGCCAACATCTCAACCATAACAGCAGTCATTATCTCCACCTATTTTACCCTCAGGTTAGCTTTCATGACTAGGGAATTACAGTTATCTTGTAGGACTCTCCTTGGTCCTTTGTTGATATTGAACTCTGCATCAACGGTTAACGGACGTTACTGCTTTGACATTAGTCTCCAGTGCCAAGTAATTACCTTTGATTTCCCAGGGACCTTTACCAAGAAGTTGTGTTGGCCCTGAACATTTATTGCCTCTCCAGATATCCGTCACCATTAACTCTACAACCTCTTACCCCTCGCATGTTAAAGAGAGAGAGAGAGAGAAGGAGTGAGAGAGAGTTTTCTCTATAGTATTGGTTATGAAACTATAAATACTTAAGGGAAATGGACTGTAAAGGTTTGCGATTTTACTGTCATTCCTAGTTGCGAGACATAACAGAGATTCGTAATCTGTTATCTGCAGTAATAATAGTAGTACCAGTAAGTATCTGAGTGCTTCAAGCAGTTGAATCTTCATAAAAAGTAGACAGTATTCCGTAAAAGCTTCACATATAACTGGGTTAGGTATTTTCCATTACTTTTTGCTGCCTTTCAGAGATATTAATCTCGTAAAGCTTTGTAGCGATTTTCAAGAATAATCATTTCTACCATAGAATCGGGCAAATAGGTCTAAAAAATCTTTACGACCATGATATGACGATTCGAGGGAGCTGGAAGCTATAAAGTTTGAATCGAATGTTTGGAATATATCCACAACTTGGGCTTTTTTCTAGATTGCTAACACTCTCGCATCTTTGGAAGCTATTAAGGAACATTTCCATTCTTTTTAAAACTCCAGAGAAACTATTTTGTTTTCTAGAACGCTGAGGTAATCGATGTTTCGTCAGAAGTTTGGCTTTTACCGATATTGATAAAAATCTTCAAATTGGACTTCGAAAATAGTTTCGTTTCTAAAGTTTGTAATTTACTTTTTGAATTATAAAGAATCTTAGGTATTATGAGACTTTGAAGGTTTTCACTTCCGAGGTAAAACGTGACGTGATGTAAAGTGCTTACCAAGACATTCAGATATTTGAAGACCTAAAAATACCTTTTTATGAGTCTATAAAAAATATTGCTCCTATAATCATAACGTGTTTTTCCCGTAGGGGAATAGTGACTTCAATTAACCTCACGCGATGCACTGTAGGCATTACTACACGTTCTTTATTTCATAATGCAACTGCTTTTTGAGATTTCCTCCTGTTACACTTTTAGACCTACCTACTCGCTATTTCCTTTCCAGCGCTGAATGACCTCATAGGTCTCAGTGCTTGGCCTTTAGCCTACGTTCTGTATGTAATTTCTAACATTTGATATCATGACAATTTTTTTAACCATTCTTGTATATTGAATTCTTGGTCCTTAAGTCTAAAAAAATGTAGAGCTATAAGTGTATTTATCTATTATTAGGCTGCGTTTATCCAGATGTTTCGATAGAAGAGTATTCATAATGTCTATACCGGCGTCTGTCGGAATAGAATCAAAAAAAAAAAAAAAAAAAAAAAAACACCCTGAGATGAAAGTGGGTCCGTTGGGAAGGACACTTCCTCTTTAGACGCAGTGACCCCCATATTTGCCTTGTCTTCTGCTGAGGGAGTAGTTTTTTTTTCTTCCTTTTTTTCGGCATAAACTCCGGCACGGTGACGTCTTTTTTTAATGGCAGTTTGTCTCCCCAGCCGTTATTTAAATTAGAAATTCGCATTATCTTGCGTGGAAAGAGTGCATGAAATGTGTGTTTGGACCGCCTCCCTGCACCAGCCCTCAACGCCTCTCTCTCTCTCTCTCTCTCTCTCTCTCTCTCTCTCTCTCTCCTTGTCGTTTTCAGCTGAAGGCTATAAGACTTAGTAGTCTGTGAAACTTTTATGATAATAAATCCTACGTATAAATAATTATACACGCGCATTTATACACACCGTTGTGTCTAGAATCATCCACGATTTCTTGCAGATTTTTTTTTTTTTTATGTAGAATTCCTTATACTGTCTTAGCATTTCATCATATTGAAGAACAAACCCTTTTTATAAAGGAATAGTGTATCCTCGTGACACAATCTGTGCAAACAATACATCACCTGACTAGGACACAATCAGTACGGTGATCTATCTTCATTCAAATGTCATTATCTGATTGAAAAATGGTTAGTATAGAAAGCGTTAAACGAGAGCTGTTCAGTGTCGACTTCCATTTGTCGTTGGTTATGGGCCAACCTTCTTATTCGTAATGGATAGATATGCGAGGGATTGTCTGAGAGGCGCGTTGAGAATTTCAGAGTGACTGGCTTACTGTAATGGAGCAGTTTCTTTGTGTGTGTGTGTGTGTGTGCGTGTATGTATAGTATATATATATATATATATATATATATATATATATTATATATATATATATATATGGTCAAGAAGCTCGTCTCGTCATTGCTAAGAGTGTTTTGTTTTTCTTATTAGTAAGATTGACTTGTCATGAGTTTAATTCAACACTTATGATAATGATTAAACTGGTCATTTGCCAACACATCCTGCACCATGATCAGTTTGTAACTGCCAGCGGCATATCCTGCAGGTGTATAAAACTAAATTACCAAGTTTTTCGTGGTCCTACTTAGAGTCCAACACCAGCAACCTGACATAAGCAGATGCGTCTAGGAGTTAGCCTACAGCAGTAACTATGGTGTTAGTACGCGAACAATCATAATAATAATATATACTAAAATTGTATGTTAAAATCTTCTTTCATGGAGATATGTATTTTCAAATCACACAATAATTACTGTTGCTCAAGTATTTTTTGTGTGCTTAAATCAGGGGTAAAACCTAATTCTATCGGACGTTGCAAGTTCTGGTGGCGGCTCGTGTGGTTATTTTCAGTGTATTTGAGGAGAAATCTCTCAACAAAAAGTACATTTGCCATCGTGCACTGAATACTAGTACAGAAAATAATTCGAATTGGACTATTATTGCTGACATTTCAAGCATTGGGAGATCGTACCATATTCCCTCTAGTACTGAAAACAACTTAGGCCTAAGTGCAAAAACCCGAGCTCACACTGGCGTTCCCAGAACTCCGTACTATATAGCCCGTGGTATATGTGGAATATTTGGTAATAACTTATGCAGTTGTTCTTTTACCTTCGCGTCTAATCCATTAATTGATAAGATACCGGTAGAGCAGGTTAATCCATGAGATTTCTTTGATGAGCGTGAGCCACGATGGCATGCCTGGTTTGTGGTTAGGTCTAGGCACATTGAGAATATAGTAGCATTTCTATAGTTTTTTTGTTTGTTTGCTTTGTGTGTGTTGAGATGTTAAGTTACATGAAGTTGACCAGCTCCACTGACGATCGTAAGGTTGTAATGGTTTCTTCGGCGTGTGGTTTGGTCTAGTCTACAATGAGACTGCAACCGTTATTCTACCGTCCGGTTTAGTAGACATTACCAAAGCATTTATTGTCTCTCTACTCTGTGGGTTGCTATGGATACGTACGGTTACCAAGTTCCAGTTATCTCTCTCTCTCTCTCTCTCTCTCTCTCTCTCTCTCTCTCTCATAGAATTACTATAGGATAGGTAAGTGGTTGTAGATTTTTTATAGAAATAACTATAGGATAGAAAGTGTGTGTGTGTGAGAGAGAGAGAGAGAGAGAGAGAGAGAGAGAGAGAGAGAAGTGTTAACAGTTTTAAGCCCGAACTCGCATTCTTCACAAAATCCTTTTTTTTTTTTCTTCTTTCTTTTTTTCTATTGTAAGCAAGTATAACAAGCTCGGTCAATACTTCATATGCAGTCAGTGCATTAAATTAAACTTCCTTCTTCGAATCATTTAATTGGGTTTTCTCAGTAACGAAAAATTCGTGTAAAAAGTTGCCCTTTAGAACTGTGAAGTCTATATTCTTTCCCAGC
>NC_087204.1:18986966-19023606 GCF_015104395.2 Macrobrachium nipponense | reverse complement strand
GTGGTCCCATACGTTACGCACGGACTTTTAGCGAAGGCGAAATGTAACTTGTCTTCTGGAAACATTAAACGCAGTGTTTATTTTTACGAGGTAGTTTTTCCTATTAAAATGACTGCTAAGATGCGCACCACTGAACTCGATTTCGACAAAATACAACCCAAGCGGGAAGATTAGTTCAGCTCAAGTAAGTCGTCTTGAATAGAACAATGAGGGAATGGGTATCGGATATCATAAAGGTTGCTATGGAACAAACTGATGGAAAGGCCACTACGGAACTAATCCATATTCCTAGAAAGAGCAAAAGTACATGATTTTAATGATTCAGTAAAAATAAATAAATAAATAAAATAAAGACTGAATTACGTTTTTTTCACATCATTACATTTTCTTGTCAGAAAAATAGAGAGAAGTATTCAAAAGATAAGTCCTTTAATAGCATGATTTTAATGATTTAGTAAGAAAAAAAATAAAGACTGAATTACATTTTTTCACATCATTACATTTTCTAGTCAGAAAACAGAGAAGTATTCAAGAGGTAAGTCCTTCAATAACATCTCTAGACCTTAGGCCTACGTAGCAATATTTTATATTAATTTTATTTAAAACCTTAGGGAAAATTTTTATTTTATTTTTTATATTTTTTTTAGTTTTCGTCTCGAAGATTACTTTAAAGACAATTGTAATAAACTTTACATGTTATATTAAAAAGAAAAACATTTAAAAAATAGATATCACCAAAATATCGAATAAGGGAGCGAGTTACATTCATACGCCATAATGTCATTGGGTATTTCGCCGACCATATCAATCAATACGAGGGAACTCGATAGAAGCTCATACTATCAACGAATAGTTCCAAGTCTTCTGCGTTTCTCTCCTTTCCACAATCGGAACTCAATTTGCTCATGAAACTGCGGCCAAAATAATTTCCACAAAGGTAGTACTGAGGTTTTCTTGCTGGAAGATATATTCTCCCTCAACACTTCCCTTCATACAGTGAAATGAGAATGTCTGCCCTTGCCTTAAAAGATAAAAAAAAAATATACTTAGGAAAGAAAAAACGTGACTCTGGGATGTAAACCTCCCACCGTTTGACTAGTCCAGCCACCTCGCACGTCATTTCTCGGTCGGTTCCAGACGCTAAGAGACGCTGGAAGTGAAATGTAACCTTCCAGACGCTAAGAGTCGCTGGAAGTGAAATGTATCCTTCCAGACGCTAAGAGACGCTGGAATGAAATTTATCCTCGTAGGGAGCTTAGAAACTCACCCTCGTTGACGTAAATTCCCTTCTACGAGATACGTCGACTGCATAAGAGTGTTTGGGGGATGCTGGTACAGAAACCGTCTTATTTGTTCATTTTTGTTACTGGACAGAAATAAATTCACTCTGGTTTCAGATGCTCACTGCACGTTTTAGTTTGCAGGAATATGTGAAAAGGATTCCATGGCATTTCCAAACATACAAAATATTTTATTTTTTTAGATTTTTTCTTTATTCATATTTGAAAAAGATTCCACATCATTTCCAAACATACTATATTATATTTTAGATATTTCTTAGTTCATATCTAATCCTTGTTAATCTTAGGTCTACTCGTATGTCTTAAGAATAGAATAGAATATAGAATTTAGGCCAAAAGCCAGAGAATGGGACCTACGAGGTCATTCAGCGATGAAATGGAAATTGACAGTGAAAAGGTTTGAAACTGTTGGAAATCCTCAAAGCAGCTGCACTATGAATCAATTGTTAGGAGAGGCTGGGAAAAAGTAAGATTGGAACAAAGAAAAGAATATGAAACGTATATATGTCTTGAATATTAAAATTGAATTTCAATCCAAAAACGTTCTTATTTCCCCATAACGACCGAACTGCCATAATGAAAATAGCAGTATTCAGATCGGCTGAAAAATAAACTACCGAAATGAAAACGATGTTTCATCTTAACTAACGTTTCCATCTTTTTCTCTCTCCCCTCTTTTTAGCTGTCCTCTCTTTCACTTCGTTAATTCACCCTCTTCTTCTGATCTCTGTCTTTCCTCTCCACATGCAGTTTCTCTCTCTCTCTCTCTCTCTCTCTCACACACACACACCTTTTCATTTTCGATTTACTGGAGAAAGGTTAAATCTCTGGAGAAGGCCATCCAGGTCTGCGATTACAGAAGGGTCACCGACGCGCTAAGTTACGACCGGCATTGAACACTTTCCCAATTCAAATAAAGAATATCTTTAGCTGTGGGATTTACATTTGTCCTTTCTCAATCTTCTTATAATTTGGTTTTATGTTACAAGTTGTTTTTATTACGTATCTAAATTTAACCTCACGAGATTAGGTCTTAATGTCTCTGAGATGAAAACAAAAAATTAATTAACTTAGCCTGCCGTTGAGATTTTAGTGCACGCATAATAAATGCGTTGTCAGGATAATTAGACTTTAAGCACGTTGCATTTTACGTTAGGCATTAAAATCGATATTTCATGAGTTCGTGTTATAACAAATTAATTGAAACGAGCAAGCTTTGCTTATTAGATGAGTAGGGTACATATTCACGATGCCAGATTTGCAAGCAGACATTATTCAGTAGGTTTCTCTGCAACCACTTAAATTTTTTACGAACGCAGTCATAAGGAATGAATTAAAGGAAAAATATCCTTTATTTCCTTATAGCTATACATATGGGTATTATTGCCAAATAATTTACGTCCTTCGAGAGATTAGCAAAATCGTCAGAAATAAAATACGTATACTTCGCTGATAGTCAAGTTCCCTTAATCAAAGAAGCTAGTGAACGAGAGAGATAGAGAGAGATTAAGAGAGAGAGAGAGACGAGAGAGAGAGAGAGAGAGAGAGAGAGATGATGTGGAAATGAAAACAAAAGTGAAAGAGAAGAATCAGAAAACTCACAGGAGAAAAAGAGTGAGGGAAAGACATGGTGCGATTTCCATCGAGACCTTAGGAAATGGAGAATTTAATCTTATCTCCTAAATTTTTTTTTTCTCATATGAATATGGGTTTTCATGGTGATTTCGTATTAATAAATGACGCTGATCTTAATCATAAAAGGTCATTAATAAAGTGATCATTAGCGAAGGACGATGACTCAAGTTCCAAGATCTTTGGAAGAAGGAGAATTTCTAATCATCTAGACTTGAACACAGGCGTTGTTTAATACTCAAAATTGTTCATGTTTTAACTTATTTGATATACAAATTTGTTCATGTTTTAACTTAAAATACATAATATTCATGTGTTAATTTAATATACATATTGTTCATGTGTTAATTTAATATACATATTGTTCATGTTTTAACTTTTACTTAATGTACAAAATTGTTAAGGTTTTAACTTAATATACAAATTGTTCATGTTTTCACTTAATATACAAATTGTTCATGTTTTCACTCAATATACAAATTGTTCATGTCTTAACTTACTTAATATACAAAACTGTTCATGTTTTCACTTAATATTCATATTGTTCATGTTTTTAACTTATTTAATATGCAATCCTATTTATGTTTTAACTTAATATACACATTGTTCATCATTTTAACTTATTTGATATACAAAACTGTTCATATTTTAACTTAATATGCAAATAGTTCATGTTTTAACTAAATACACAAATTGTTAAAGTTTTAACTTAATATACGAATTGTTCTTGTTTTAACTTATTAATATACATATTTTTCATGTTTTAACTTATTTAATATACAAAATTGTTCATGATTTAACTTACTTAATACAATGACATTGACTCTATGCAGAAAAGTGGGCAAAAAAAAAAAAACGCAAAATATATTGCCAACAAATAAATGTCATGAAAATCTCTACTTTCATTCTCGGTCTCTGTCTGGGTGTCTCCTCTCTCTCTCTCTCTCCCTTTACAGCCTCAGACCGACAGCAGCAATTGGGGGTTTATTTCGCAGCTTGTAAATTGCGAAATGAGAGAACTTTCTTCTGGTGCCTCCCAAAGACATGTGGTCCTTTGCCAGAGGAGAGCACTGTTTATATCTCAGCTATGTACATATTATATCCTGTGTTTATATACATAAACACACAATATAATATATGTACAGATATATCATATATATATAGATATATTAATATATATATGATATATAATATATACTATCACTATATATATTAATATATGTAATATACATACACACACACACATACTATATATATATATATATATATATATATTATATATGATATATATATATATATATATATAGTATACATACATATATATATATATATATATATATATATATATATATATATAGATATATATATATATATATATACATACATATATATATATATATATATATATATATATATATATATATATATATATATATATATATATATATATATATATATCATATATATATATATATATATATATATATATATATATATATATATATATATATGTTGTGACCACTTATGTTGTGGTTAGTCTTTATTTTTAGTTCTCTTCGTTATGTTGCGTGGCGTACTTACGAGTTCTTATTCTCTCACTTCTTCTTCTTGGTTTCGTTGTTACGGGTAATGTTTGAAAGGTTATTTGTCATATGGGCTAACCTTCATCTATCATAGTTACAATTGAGTTTCTTCTTCGTAGGAACATTTAGTTTATTTATTCTTCACTAAGTCTCTCAGGAGGTACTTTATATGATAAAAACAGGGGTTGTATATCTTTGGGATACTGGGCAAGTTAAACACCTCTTCTATAAAAATTACTTATAATTGGAATAAACACAGTTTACACACTTTACACTACACTTGGAACAGAGTGAGAAGGAACGCAGCCTTCCCGTATAAGGTCTGGTTCTTGACTACTTTTCTCTGGCACTTCAAATGAAGTTTCGACCTAACTACTTCTTCTAGCTCCTCCTCAAATGTCCTTTAGGACACCTCGCCTACTTCTTCATGAATGGCTTTCATTTACTTCCGGTGCCACCTCTAGATTTGTCTGATTGGTTTCGTCCTCGACGGTAACCACCCACTGAAGGAGTCAAAGTTCAACTTTTCTGGTGAGGTTAGCACCTTACTGTTTTTCCCAAACAAGTGCCAATGTTTGGTCTTGGTTTACGAAACTGCTATTCGTGCAGACTTATGCTGTACACATCTACTCCCTTTTTCTACCTTTACTTCTGGTAGATCCTTCATCACTCTACTTTCACTATATATATTCTACCAGTGGTTTTCCTAAGTAAGTTTTCCCCTAGCTATTTCTAGACAGACTCTTATTGTTTCCTAACAACTCTCAGCCACCTACTGGCAGTGACCTCAATGCCTAAAATTATAAAAATGATTATACATAATAAAATACAATGTTGAAATAAATAAAAAATGGTTATATATATATACAATAATGCTAGTATATTAGTTACTTGAAGGCAAATTTTTCAGTAAAGACTTAATGGTGTTGAGTTTGTTAACAACTAACACTCTGACAATACATATGAAAGCAACTATGGTGAGTGCTAACAAAACAATATTTATCATGGACATGATAGGGGAAATGTCAGTCTTGTACATATGGAAAAATTGATTAGCTGCTTCAAGTTTGTCAAATGACTCTAACTCAAGTTTGGATAATTTGAAATCCTTGACATTATCAAAATCATGATATGGCTAGATAAATTTAAGGTATAAGAAGCAAAAATGGTAGGCTTGTAGTACAAATAATTCAAAATAAACTACTTCACAAGATGTCACAAAGGATTTTATGTTGTTAAATATTATCTGAGATTGATTATTCCTACAAGTGACCTTAGCTGTTACTTGATTCTGTGAAAACACTACCATTTCATCATACAAAATTTGAGCTTTGAAATCAGGACTGTAAGGGATATACTCAGTTATTCTTTCACCATTCCTGTCATTAATCAAATCATCAATGCAATACAATTGTTTAAGTGGCTGATAAAAACCCTGTATATTACAAACAAATCATTAGTTTCCAGCATGATACAATTCATCAAAATCTTTTTCACTTAGTTTCACCAACAGAAGTGAATTTGTTGCAATGCAAATGTAACTATGCCTTGGTTCAAAACAATTGACTTGTTGTTTACTAGCATTGGGAAAGGGTAAATGGAAATTAAGTTATTAACTTCATTATTGTTGAAGGGTATCACCAACACAATGTGATCAGAAACCCGCTTTACACTAATCAAGCTATAGTAAGTAAGAACATCTTGCACCAGCGGTTTGAAGTGATGATCTAACATACATTTTTCAATTACAAGTGCAAACTCACTAGGACTGATGAGGTATGGTGATAAAATGTTTTTAGCGGCTAACATTACTGCATTTAGCAGTTCCTTATGATTCAACAAAAAGGTTTCTGTTTCAAATAATAACTTAGTTACATACTGTGACTTTTTAAGTCATTTATCTCTGTAGTAATATTCTGAGCCATATTGTTTACAAAGTCCTTTAGTTTAACAATCAAATCCTGGTTCTTGTTAGTTGCAT
This sequence comes from Macrobrachium nipponense, assembly GCF_015104395.2. Classification (NCBI taxonomy): domain Eukaryota; kingdom Metazoa; phylum Arthropoda; class Malacostraca; order Decapoda; family Palaemonidae; genus Macrobrachium; species Macrobrachium nipponense. Next base: position 19,017,109 of record NC_087204.1, on the reverse strand, counting down.
CAATGACCTTAGTCATGATGGTACCTCGTTCCGCGGCCCATAACTCTAATTTTTCTATTCTAGCCCTATCTTTATCTACATCACCATCAGTAGCTACACCAAACAAAGTGTTTAAGGCTGTGCCAATAAACGGTAACAACGATCTTTTGTTAACCCTCTTGGGTAACACTTGACTAATATCTTCCCTAAGCTTTAATAGAATAGAATTGTTCTGGTTATTAGACATGAGACCTTCAATGTTATCCATTAAACTATTAAGCTCTTGTTGCTGTTCTTCTATGGTTGTAATATTGATGGTTACAACCGCCATGTTGTGTATCATCTTCACATGACCATGTTCTTTTAGGATTGCTCCCTTCTTGATTTGCAAGAGGGAGATGCAGATATTGCTCACCATGAGCCATAGTGTAATCCATTTCCTGCGAATATATTCTAAGCAGTAAAATTATACAACAATGTTATTGACCTGTTGCACTTGGTTCTATCTTTTCCTTAAATTGTATCTCGGAGTCACTAATGCTGATGAAGTATGGGAATCATTTACGTTACTGTTTTCCTTACTACTTGACTCCTTTAAATCTTTAAAATTCTTTAAATGTTCTTCTGACCAAATGTCGGAATGTACTATTTTAATATGGTTCCAATGTGCAACAGTTTCACTTAAAGTTGATTCATGCATTAGCTTAAATTTATTTAACTTTAATCTTTCTATTACTCTATATGGACCTTGAAATTTAGGACTTACTTTAACATTAGGTCCTTCAACTTTGTGATTAAGCACATATAACTTGTTGACCTATTTTAATTCTGGGACTGTTGATTGCTTATTGTAATACTTATTAGACTTTTGATGTAACTCCTTCAATCGAGCCCTTGTGCCTTTTACGTCTCGAAAGTCCGTCTTGTTTTTTCCATGCAACGTAGTCTTCGTAATTATAAGTATGTCTTGGTGGGGATGCTTTCGTCTAATAAGGTATTGGGCATTCTTTTCTGATAAACCAGTATAACAGAAAGTGTGGGGTTTCCGCAACAGATTCATTTTACATGTTATTAAATAGTGAACTGTACGTCTTCTAGCATTAAGTCCCAATCTTCAGTCTGTGGAGTTACTAAAGTTTTCAGTACATCCTTTATCTTACGATTTGTTCTCTCTACTGCTCCATTAGAGCTTGGTTTATAAGCTGTAACCTGACACTTGTTAATTTCATAAAACTCACACAATTTCTTCAAAATGTCACTAGTAAATTCTCCTGCATTATCAGATAATAATGTTTGAGGGCATGAATGTTCTAGTAATTATTCTAGATTTCAGAGCTTCTGCTACAGTAGTTGCTTCTCTGTTTCTGACTGGAATGATCTCAACATATCTAGTCAAGCTAATCTATAGAAAACTAAAATCTGACGATTACCGTCTAGTTGTGTTTGGAAATGGACCTACAAAATCCATTGAAACTACTTGAAAAGGAGTTAATTCTGATGGATATTTCTCAAGAGGGGCTTTTACATTAACGTTACCCTTGTGTACGTTACAGATATGACAATTTTCAACAAATCTTTTAGCTTCTTCATTGCAATTCGGCCAAAAATAGTTTCTAGTGACTGTTCTACATGTTTTTCTTTATTCCAGGATGTCCTGACAACTTGTAAGAGTGTGTTAGTTTCTACTACTTCTTTGGTTAGTGTGTTAGTACATACAATCGTGAACAAGCATTCGGTTCATCTGATGTTTTATATAGAATTCCATTAATTAACTGAAATTCAGAACTGATCATCCTCATTTTGCATTAATTTACCCACTATTTTTCTTAATGTTAGCATCTTTTTGCTGTTTGATCTGAATTCTTTCTAAATCTAGATCTATGATCTGACAACTAAACAGAAAGTATTAGTTGTGATTTGTTTCTCGTTTTCTTCTTGCGACCTTGACAAAGCATCTGCAATAGTGTTATATCTTCTGGGATATATCTAAATTCTGGGGCAAATTCTAATACACTTATGAAACCATCTGTTAAACTTTCATATTATTTGTGAATGCTCTTTTCTTAAATAGATCACAAATAGGTTTGTGATCTTGTAAGCAACAGTTGACTTTATGTCCTAGCAATATATGCCTAAACTTACGTAATCCCCAATAAAGAGCTAAGCACTCTCGTTACCGGTAGTTGCTATAATTTCTTTCTGCAGCATTCAAAACTCTACTTGCATAATATACTGCTCTCATTCTGGTTTTTCCTTGTTGCATTAAAACTGCACCTACGCCTGTACTAGAAGCATCGCAGGCTAAGTAAAACTTCTTTTGAGAAATCTGGATACACTAAAATTGGATTCTTGTCATCATTTCCTTGAGTGTTTGGAAAGCTCTTTCATGTTCTGGCTTCCATTCATAAATTACATCCTTCTTTGTTAAATCTGTTAATGGTTTGGCTATAGTGGCAAATCCCTTAATAAAAGGGCGATAGTAGCCAACCATCCCCAAGAATCTTCTTAAGGCTTTCAAGTTACTTGGGGCTGGATATGCTACAATTGCCTTTATTTTACCTTCCTGCATACGCAGTCCATTCTCACTGATGACATGTCCTAAATATTCTAATGATTTCATCATGAATTGACATTCTTAAATCTTTATCTTTAATCCTGCGCTCTTTAGTCTTTCTAACACTGTTTCTAATGTCTTAAAGTGACTATCCAAGTCCTTACTAGAAATGACCACATCATCTAAGTATACTGAAACATCCTCTATGTCTCCTAAGATTTGGAGCATTAATCGAGTAAAATGTTAGTGAGGCCGGCTGATGTAAGACCAAAGGGCATGACTTCAAAAACTGTAAATGTTCCTTATGAGTACTAAAAGCTGTCAAGGGCTTGGATTCTTCGTCTAAGGTACTTGCCAATATCCACTAAGCAAGTCTAATGACGTAAATATCTTTGCTCCACCTAATTGAGCTAACATATCATTTATAGCTGGCATGGCATCCTATCTGGAATGGTGTGTGAATTTAATTTCCGATAATCTATTACCATTCTCCAAGTGCCATCTTTCTTTGGAACTAATAAGAGAGGTGAATTATATGGTGATTTAGAAGGTACTATTACACCATCTTGTTTCATTTCTTCAATTAACTGATCTACGATCGGCCGTTGACTGATTGGTAGCTTATAGTTAGGGTATAAAATGGTTTTAGTTCCATCTTGTATTAAAATCTTATGTTTTGCAAAGTATCTGTTTCTGCCTAACTTATCTCCTTCTAAGGCAATGACATCTCTATACCTTTTCCAATATTTGTAATAGTTTAACTCTATTCTGAGGAAAGTCTATATTATTTACTCTTTATTTATAATTGAACTCGGTTCTGTGTTAGAGAAGAATGCTTTTTCACTTAGTGTTAGTAAAGGATTATTCACTACAATTCCTGTACAAAATTCTATACCAGGTCTTAGTATTAGTCTTTTGTCTGAAAAATTCTGGACGTATGTCTCACAGTTATTACCTTTCACGTGAACTAGAGAATTGTCCATCCTAACAAAGTCAGGTAAGTTTTCATTAGTTAGCATTACGTCTTTTTCATGCAAGTCTTCGTCTGCTTTAGTAGCCCTAAGACAAAACTTTGGTTAGACATTGCGGTACAAAGCTACTTCTCTATTAAGCACAAATGTGACAGTATGGTCATCTGCAGTACTGATTAAACATATTTTTTCGTCATTCTCGTATCTCTGAGAAACAACAGACATCTGTTTCATCCGAATTTTCATCACAGTAGTATTGTTGAGTTTAATTCACCCTTATTATTGTTCCTAATAACAGGACTTCACTGAGTATATTTTTCTTCTTTTATTTTCATCCATTATAAGATATGTACAATACAATTTCTGATTCATCTTCATACATTTGTTCGCATGCATTAATATGTTCAGGGGCAATACATGTAAATTGTTCAGCTGCGTAAATTTGTTCAGAGTCAAAGCTCTGTTCAGAAGTCTGAGTATCAAGGCTTGCATTGTTAATATTATTTATTTGTGCACAATCTATCATAGAATCCTTCCTGGCTAAGGACATTTCTTGTAAGTTATTATTTCTACCACTTATTCACTAATATCTGTGCTAGCATTATTATCTATCTGAGTTCCTTGGATGTTCGCTTCTCTAGAAGATTGTCTCAGATAAATTGATCAGATTTATGGAAGACTTTCCTTCTTCTAGCTGAAAACAAACATTTTCTCTATTTCTGCGTGGTAAATTTATTTTATTTTCTCCACAATTTAACATTAATTCTACATCTCCGCATAGCCTTATATGAAAACAGTGCTTGCGTAGGATAAAACCTTTCTTCTAATACTACAAATAATTCCTTAAAAGTTTTGTCAAAAATCTCTATGTCCAGGTGTGACATTGCCTAGCGCCCCTTTTATTTTGTTTTCCGGCTATTCCCTTTATAATTCTACCAGGACCTTGTATTTCTATATCTGCAAAGCCTAAATGTTTTGTTAATGTTTGTTTATCTATTATATTTACTGTACTGGCCTGTATCTAAAAGGATTTGAGCATGGTTTATTATTAATTTTGGTTTGGATGATAGGTAAATCTTCTTGGCATATTTCTTTATCCTTTACTGAAAATACTATTCTCCTTATTTACTTCAAAAGGAAACTTGAAAAATTATCTTCCTGACCTACCGTAACTATTTCATTCTCATTTTCTACGGTAAGAAGCTTTCTCGTGTATTACCCTCTTCTGTAATTGTCACTGAGTCTGATTATTATTTTGGGGTGTATTACTTTGGGCATATGGTTAGTATTGGTATTTCTGAACCAACAAATTTGTGTTAGGTGACCTGTCCTATTACAATGAGAACAATACCTTGGTCGCCTACAATTCTGAGTTGTGTGGTTGGAATAACCACAATTTGCGCAATTTTGTTCCTGCTTGTTATTTTGTGTTCTATTATCTCCGGAGCTCTGACTGTGATTTGGGCTGAATGAATTTGGATTATTATTGTTTTGGAATTTGATCTTATACTGTTGAGGCCATATTTTTAACTATTCTTGTTTGCTTTGGAAAAATTTCCCCCATTACTATATTTTTGGATTATTCTTAGGATCTTGTTTTCCCTGTTGTCTATGCTTAATATTTCTAGGATCTGTCTGGGACACTATCTGTCTTTCCCTGGAAATTATTTCTACTCCTATTAGGGTTTTCCATTATTTACAAAACCTGTAAATTCTTTTGCCAGAGTTTAGGTCCCTTTTTACACATTTCCTCTTCCATAAATCTTAAAAGCTGCTAGACTATTCTGCTTCGGATCAGGATCCTGTTTCTTAAAGACTCGTTTTTCTTCTTCCCTGATAGCGTCATATACTATACCATGAACTTGTAATTCAAAATCTCTTACATACTAACTAAATCGTTTTGTCACGACTAAATGCATCACGATCGCCAATAACTACGCCGGCTCGTTTCAAATCTGTGGTTAAGTTACGGATTGCGTTTTCGATGTCCGTATGTAAGTTTTGCGATACTATCCCATCGTATTTTCTGATGAAGGGAAACGGGGAGAGGTTTATACCATTTATCCTTTTGATAAATGGGTCCACAATTCTAGACACACCTTCTTAAATTCAGCGTAAGGTCGGAATCTCCTGAACTTAGGGGACGTGAGAGTGCGATGTGCATCCCCCTTTCCGGAACTAACATAGAGTAACGCTTTCATCTATTTTATTTTCTTGCGTTCATCGGTAATTCCACTAGCTGAAATTCGACTTTCAGTCTCTGTTATCCACTGAGATACTGTATATGCTTCTAACTTAATTTTGTCAGGATGACCCCTTTCTACCCTACGCAAAATCGTGTAGCCTGTGTTATTACGCGGCCTGTGCCATTCTAGAGTACCTAGTTTGTACTTGCAATGGTTAGGAATGTTATTATGATTAGTAACAGTCACACTAGTCGTGGGTCTATTTGCTACTGTCGAGCTCGGTATTCTGGTTGGACTTTCGCTATGCGATCGTCGTGGAAAATTATCCGTCTGAGTATTTAGTCTCGAGCGTCTGTCAGGAGTTGGACGTAGGCTATAATGACTCAGATCGGGAGTTCTGCTTCTTTGTAACCTAGTAATAATTTTCGTTAAAGTTTTTATTCATATCACAGCATTAGACTAGATACAATTTAAAAAAATAGATGCATTGTTGTCTTATATGATCTTCATACTGAGTCTGTCTTCCTTATTGCGATTCCTAGATTTCCTATCTAATCTTATTCCTAGTGTTTTCCTTCCTTCAATCTGGAAAAACATTTACATTAGTGTATGCCGTTATTCCTTATTCACACCACGCACCTTGTGAACTGAATGACAATATCTTTATTGTTCTAGATTTTATCACAATCAATGAAGCAAAAAAAAATTCATTTTTTATCTTGCAACTTTACGGCAAAGACAAATTTTATCTCAAAACTACCTTGTTTATGAATTATTTTATAAAAACATTTTTTATATTACTGCAGTGGGTGTGATAAATTTTCTATTTTGATTTATTTTCAGACGTTAATCTATCAGGATACTTTAAACTTTTCTTCTTGTTGCTTGTTGATGATCACTTCTACGTCGTCGTCCGCTCTGCCTCTGTTTCACTTGTTGTGGCATTGTCGCGCGGCTGTCGTCATTCACAGGCCACGGTTGGTAGTCCAGTGCGGCCTTATCCATGGGGAAAAATCGTAGCGATGTATGGAGAAATGGGCGCTATCTCAGGAATTATTATAGTTTAGCGCTCACAGGTTGATTGAAGAAATCCGTCGTCAGTCCTCGCTGCGTTGTTATTCAATCTTCTTTTATCCGCCTTAATGCGTTTTTGCGTATTCCTTTGTCGAGTTTATGGCTTAGGAATGCGGCTATCCTAGTTCAGTATTCTTCTTATGATTTCACTGTGTTTCGTCGCTCCCGTTTCGTTCGCCCTTTCAGCAGAATCGTGTTGTTATATCTACGCCGTTCGGAGTTTCATTCTTTTTCGTTGCTTTTTTCTTTTTCTTTTCTTCGTTCTTCGAGTTATTGAACTCGGAATTTTCTTCTTTTTAATTGTAAAGTTCGTGCCTGGTTTTCTTGTATGTTTCTGATACTTAAGTATTAGCGCTCTTTTATTGCATTTTTATATCTTCCACTCTGTTTAATTCTTCCACTGTGTGTGTGTGTGTGTGTTTTTTATATTGGTGTTTTATGCACTTAGAATCCCACTTCCGCTGTTCACCACTTTTGTTGTGACCACTTATGTGTGGTTATCTTTATTTTTAGGGTTCTCTTCGTTATGTTGCGTGGCGTACTTACGAGTTCTTATTCTCTCACTTCTTTTTCTTTGTTTTCGTTTGTTAGGGTAATGTTTGAAAGGTTATTTGTCATATGGGCTAACCTTCATCTATCACTAGTTACGATTGAGTTTCTTCTTTCGTAGGAACATTTAGTTTATTTATTCTTCACTAAGTCTCTCAGGAGGTACTTTATATGATAAAAACAGGGGTTGTATATCTTTGGGATACTGGGCAAGTTAAACACCTCTTCTATAAAAATTACTTATAATTAGAATAAACACAGATTACCACACTTACACTACACTTGGAACAGAGTGAGAAGGAACGCAGCCTTGCCCGTATAAGGTCTGATTCTTGACTACTTTTCTCTGGCACTTCAAATGAAGTTTCGACCTAACTACTTCTTCTAGCTCCTCCTCAAATGTCCTTTAGGACACCTCCTACTTCTTCATGAATGGCTTTCATTACTTCCGGTGCCACCTCTAGATTTGTCTGATTGGTTTCATCCCTCGATGGTAACCACCCACTGAAGGAGTCAAAGTTCAACTTTTCTGGTGAGGTTAGCACCTTACGTTTTTCCCAAACAAGTGGCCAATGTTTGGTCTGGTTTACGAAACTGCTATTCGTGCAGACTTATGCTGTACAACATCTACCTCTTTTTCTACCTTTACTTCTGGTAGATCCTTCATCACTCTACTTTCACTATATATATTCTACCAGTGGTTTTTCCTAACTAAGTTTTCCCTAGCTATTTCTAGACAGACTCTTATGGTTTTTAACATATATATATATATATATATATATATATATATATATATATATAGATATATATATATATATATATATATATATATATATATATATATATATATATATATATATATATATATATATATATCATTATATATATAATATATATATATATATATATATATACATATGTTATATATATATAGATATATATATATATATATATATATATATATATATATATATATATATATATATATGTTAAAAACCATAAGAGTCTGTCTAGAAATAGCTAGGGAAAACTTACTTAGGACAAAACCACTGGTAGAATATATATAGTGAAACGTAGAGTGATGAAGGATCTACCAGAAGTAAAGGTAGAAAAAGGGAGTAGATGTGTACAGCATAAGTCTGCACGAATAGCAGTTTCGTAAACCAAGACCAAACATTGGCACTTGTTTGGGAAAAACAGTAAGGTGCTAACCTCACCAGAAAAGTTGAACTTTGACTCCTTCAGTGGGTGGGGTTACCCATCGAGGGATGAAACCAATCAGACAAATCTAGAGGTGGCACCGGAAGTAATGAAAGCCATTCATGAAGAAGTAGGAGGTGTCCTAAAGGACATTTGAGGAGGAGCTAGAAGAAGTAGTTAGGTCGAAACTTCATTGAAGTGCCAGAGAAAAGTAGTCAAGAATCAGACCTTATACGGGAAGGCTGCGTTCCTTCTCACTCTGTTCCAAGTGTAGTGTAAAGTGTGTAAACTGTGTTTATATTCCAATTATAAGGTAAATTTATCAAATGTATTGCTTATGAAAAAAAAAAAAAATTTCTAGTGTGTCTGGTAACACTTATCTATCATCGTGCATAACTTAAATCAAATAGACTTAAATAGTCAAAATGCTGTTCGGTGAAGACAGGAACCTGTTAAACAAAAGCTAAAAATGTCATCGGGTCAAGCCAAAGCACCAAAGCGGAAAAGGTCTAATTTGATATTCCTGCGGCACAAATACATTAGAGCTTTACTATTTCAGAAAATGTGGAAGAGACTGGTGTCTCTGCCGTAGCTTGCAGGGAAACCTGAATGAATATAGCAGATAGGAAGCATTAGTGTTTCTTATTTTTATAAATTGTATTGATTCTTTTTTAATGCTTAGCGTTTTTTATTCAACAACAAGCGCAGTATTTAATATTGTTTGTTCATGAGTGATCTTTTATACTAGCACCGTTTTCAGTTTTCTCTAAAAGAAAACTTACGTGCCAGCTTTGTCTCTCCGTTCGCCCTCATATATAAAAAACAACGGGGCTATAGGGCTGCAAATTGATATGTTGCTCATCCGCCCTCCAATCATCAAACGTGCCAAATTGCAGCCTTCTAGCCCCTGTAGATTTTATTTTATCTAAGGTTAAAGCTAGCCATGGCTCGTGCATATGGCAGCGCATTCCGGAACCATGAGATGCACCCTCGCTCTACCACATGTGGTGAGCAACTGGAGAGCTGCCGGTCATAGCTGATGGTTTTTTACAGCATTCTAGGTTGTCCAGTGCTTTTTCTTACTCATGTTTTATATACCTCTCGTCCTTGTTAGTTTTGTATTTTATATTTTGCTCCATATATCTAGGTATTTCTGAGGTAAATATGAATGAAAGTTAAATATATTATGTTTGAGAAGAGAAATGGAATATTGTTGTATTATATTATATTATTTATAGATGTTTGTGTGTATATATATTATTATATATATATATATATATATATATATATATATATATATATATATATATATATATATATATATATATATATATATATATAGTATATATACTATATATATATATATATATATATATATATATATATATATATATATATATATATGATATATATATATTATATATATATATATATATATATATATATATAATATATATATATATAATAATAATATATACACACAAACATCTATAAATAATATATTAATACAACAATATTCCATTCTCTTCTCAAACGTAATATATTACTTTCATTCATATTTACCTCAGAAATACCTAGATATATGGAGCAAAATATAAAATAGAAACTAACAAGGAAACGAGAGTATATAAAAACATGAGTAAGAAAAAGCACTGGACAACCTAGAATGCTGTAAAAAACCATCAGCTATGACCGGCAGCTCTCCAGTTGCTCACCACATGTGGTAGAGCGAGGGTGCATCTCATGGTTCCGGAATGCGCTGCCATATGCACGAGCCATGGCTAGCTTTAACCTTAGATAAAATAAAATCTACAGGGGCTAGAAGGCTGCAATTTGGCACGTTTGATGATTGGAGGGTTGGAGGGCGGATTGAGCAACATATCAATTTGCAGCCCTATAGCCCCGGTTGTTTTTTTTATATATGAGGGCGAACGGAGAGACAAAGCCGGCACGCTAAGTTTTCTTTTTAGAGAAAACTGAAAACGGTGCTAGTATAAAAGATCACTCATGAACAAACAATATTAAATACTGCGCTTGTTGTTTTTGAATAAAACGCTAAGCATTAAAAAATATCAATACAAATTTATAAAAATAAGAAACATCTAATGCTTCCTATCTGCTATATTCATTCAGGTTTCCCTGCAAGCTACCGGCAGAGACACCAGTCTCTTCCACATTTTCTGAAATAGTAAAGCTCTAATGTATTTGTGCCGCAGGAATATCAAATTAGACCTTTTCCGCTTTGGTGCTTTGGCTTGACCCGATGACATTTTTAGCTTTTGTTTAACAGGTTCCTGTCTTCACCGAACAGCATTTTGACTATTTAAGTCTATTTGATTTAAGTTATGCACGATGATAGATAAGTGTTACCAGACACACTAGAAATTTTTTTTTTTTTTTCATAAGCAATACATGAACGCATCGTAATTTACCAATAACTGCTCGAAGACACATTAGGCCAAACAGGCAACTTAATGCAAAGCATCTTTGCCTGAATTATTGAAGAAATTCATGAAAGCAAAGAGCAAAACAAAATGACACACCAAGAAGATATTAAATATTTGAAAATTTAGGACTTCTCGGGCAACTACAAAGCTGCTACTGCTCTCGTTCTCTTTCCTGAGCAAGACAGAGATTTGTAGGTCAGACGCGGCATTAACTTACACCTCTCGTGATAGCCCCGTGGAGGAGAACCGGGCGTTCAAAATGGGTGTTCTCTCTAAACTGAAATTTATGAACGCTTCCCTGATGCAGTTGTATATATTACCAGCAGTAATGACCATAATAGTCTCTTTGCATTCAATACGGCATAATAAAGTAAGGATATATATTTTTTTGTTAGCAATCAGCTAGAATTAGAACATACGGCATATAATTAAAATTGAAGATATATAATTTTCTTGTTAGCTATCAGCTAGAATTAGAACATATGGCTTATGATTAAAAGTAAGGATATAATCAAGTGCTGCATTTATTGCTACGGATTGTTTTGAGAAAATAAATAAATAAATAAGTAAAAAGATTTTTCTGCCCTTCAATATTGCACACGAGTATTTCCCCACCCCAACTTTCCAATCTCCATTCGCATTATGAATAGATTCCTCCACGGATACAGATATAATGACTCAATTACAGGGTCCAAATTGGCTTAATTTGTCATCGAACGGGACAGTTAATGACTGCTGTGCATGCGTACTTTTACATGAGGTCATTACCATGCCGTGAGCACTGTAGTGGCTACAGAACTTGAAATGAAAAACTCTATTATAATGCACTGAAATAACTTTTTAATATACATATTCTGTAGTGATAATCTCGTGTTTTTTTAAGTCTTTTCTATTTATAATAAGGAATGTTCATTGGCAAGACAAAAAGTGTCCAATTACGCTAAACAGCGAGCGACTGATGTACGATAATCTTGAAAAGCATAATCCAACTTCGCAGACGACGAAAATCTGGAAATACAAGACACTATTGTATTCCCAAAAACGACAAACTGAACGCGCGAAGTTCGATATATTCTATAAAATACGTGAGTGATGAAAACAAAACTAAATAAATTTAAAAATCCTGCCTGAACTAACACTCGTGGAATGAAATCCGCTTCTAATACAAACGACTTGTTCCAATTTGGCATATTTATGAATATGACCATTGAAACAAAGGAAGAAAAAAAAATGTGTGTGTGTGTGTTTTAACCACGTATGACTGAACTAACCATGCGACAATCCAGTAGCATAGATTCAGAATTGCTATTAATATATCTAATTTAAATTTCATTTCCCCAACGTTAATTTATATTTAGTGGATTTCATATCTGTCAACGCAAACGTGCCGAAATCCACGCACCACGCCCACACCCAAGAATTCTGGTTTTAACATCGAGTGCATTCAGTGGAATATTGTGAAATGTTTTTTATTCATTATTAATTCATTCATTCATCATTATTTATTTATTTACTTTATTTATTTATTTATTATTTGTTTTTATCTGGAAAGGTTTAAGTGAAGCATACCCTCCTTTTTACCAATAGACCATTAACGGATCGTGGACAGCGGATGCGCCCAATTCATTTCAAACCCCTAATACATAAGTTATATGCAGAACATTCACTAATAGGTTAATGAACATATATATTTACTATACGTACATCTTCTATTTTCTTCAAAATCAGGTGTGTTTACAGCGTATCTCTCTCTCTCAAATAAAACACATCTCACTTCTCATTCTTTTCATCATTTTCTCTCTTCTCGTAATCAATAAACACTATCTGGCCTATAATGAATACAATGACAAGAATAACTCTCTCTTATTTGCTTTCATAATCAAAGTATAATGAGACTGCTCATTATTAACATTTCCTTACTGGGAAAGAATATATAGATTTTTTTACACGAATTGCTATTGCAGTTACTGAGAAAACCCACTTAAATTATTCCGAGAAAGGAAGCTACATTTAATGCACGGACTGCATATGAAGTATTGACTGAGCTGCTCCCCCTTCTCGCTCTCTCTCTCTCTCTCTCTCTCTCTCTCTCTCTCTCTCTCTTTCTCTCTCTATCTCTCTCACTTTCCTATCCTATAGTATTCCTATAAATAATCTACAGCCACTTACCTATCCTATAGTAATTGTATAAAGACAATCTACACTCACATTTGTATCCTATAATATTCTAAACAAAAAGAAATCTACGATCATTTTCCTATCCTATAATAATTTTATGAGAAAGAGAGATAACTGGAACTTCGTAACCATACGTAGTCATCGGCCCAACAGAGTAGAGGGACAATGAACGCTTTGGTAGTGTCGCATTTGTAGACTAGACCGAACCACACTCCAAAGAGGTAGTTGCACCCTTACGATCGTCGGTGGAGCTGGGCAACTTCATGTAACTTAACACCTAAACACACACAGTGTAGAAATGCTCCTGTATTCTCAAGGTGCCTAGACTAACCAGGAAGCAGGCAATGCTATCCTAGCTCATGCTCATCAAAGAAATCTCATGAATTAACTTGCTCTACCGGTATCTTATTAATTAATGAATTAGACGCAAAGATATAAGAAAAACCGCATGAGTTATTACCAAATATCCCACTTATACCAGGGGCTATAGCATGGAGTTCTAGGAAGCCAGTCGTGAGCGGGGTGGGGTTTTTGCACTTGGGCCTAAGTTGTTTTCAGTACTAGAAGGAATATGGTACAATCTCCCAATGCTTGAAATGTCAGCATTATTCGCTCAATTCGAATTATTTTCTGTACTAAGTATTCAGTGCACGATGGCAAATGTACTTTTGTGACATATTTGTCTTCAAATACACTGAAAATAACCACACGAGTCGCCACCACAGTTTGCAACGTTCCAGTAGCGCGCTGCACGTCTAGCAAACGGGCCGGTAGAATTGGTTTTACCCCTGATTTAAGTACACAAAAAATACTTGAGCAACAATACTTTATATTTAATTTGAAAATGCTTATCTCCATAATGGAAGATTTTAACATACAATTTCAGTATATATTATTATTATGATTGTTCACGTACTAACATTATAGTTTAATGCTGTGTTGGTCTATAAGTAGGACCACGAGACACTTAGTAATTTAGTTTTATACGCCTGCAGGATATGCCGCCGGGTAGTTACGCATTGATCAAGTAGCAGGAGCTTGTGTTGGCATATAACCAGCTGATCATTATCAGTAACAAGTATTGAACTGAACTAATTACAAGTCGGTTTTACTAATAAGAAAAACACACTCGGCAATGATGAGACGATCTACCTAACCATTAGACTAACTTGTGATTATATATATATATATATATATATATATATTATATATATATATATATATATACATACATACATACAATACATACATACATACATACATACATACATACTACTATATACATACATACATAGATATATAATATATATATATATATATATATATATATATATATGTATGTATGTATGTAGTATGTATGTATGTATGTATGTATGTTATGTATGTATGTACGTATTATATATATATATTTATATATATATATATATATATATATATATATATATATATATATATATATATATATATATATACATATATACACAAAGAAACTGCTTCATTTACAGTAAGCCCGTCATTCTGAAATTCGCACGCCATGGCTCCAGACAATCCTCGCATATCTATCCACTACAAATAACGGTAGGACCATCACCAACGACAAATGGAAGTCGACACTGACAGCTCTTGTCTATCGCTTTCTATACTATCCATTTTTTCAATCGGATAATGACTTTTGAATGAAGACAGATCAGCGCATTCATTGTGTCCCAGTCAGATGGTGTATTGTTTGCACAGATTGTGCCACGAGGATACACTATTCCTTTACAAAAAGGGTCTGTTCTTCACTATGATGAAATGCTAAGATAGTATACGGAAATCTATCAATATCTGCAAGAAATCATGGATGATTCTAGACGCAACGGTGTGGATTCATACGCGTGTATAATTATTTATACGTAGGATTTATTATCATAAAAGTTTCACAAACTACTAAGTGTTATAGCCTTCAGCTGAAAACGACAAGGAGAGATTAATAGCGGAGAGAGAGAGAGAGAGAGAGAGAGAGAGAGAGAGAGAGAGAGAGAGAGAGAGAGAGAGAGACGTTGGGGGCTGGTGCAGAGAGGCGGTTCAAAGACACATTTCATGTACTCCTTCCACACTAGATAATGCAAATTTCACATTTAAATAACGGCTGGGGAGACAAACTGCCATTAAGAGACGTCAGTGCCGGAGTTTATACCGAAAAAAAGAAGAAAAATAAAAACTACTCCGTCAGCAGAAGACAAGGCAAATATGGGGGTCACTGCGTCTAAAGAGGAAGTGTCCTTCCCAACGGACCCACTTTCACCTCAGGGTGGGATTTTTTTTTTAATTCTATTGCCGACAGACGCAGGTATCTACATTATGAATACTCATATATCGAAACATCTTGGATGATAAATGTAGCCTAATAGTAGATATATACACTTATTGGTCTACATATTTTTTTCCTGTTACTTTATGTTAAAGAGACTTAAGGATCAAGAATTCAATGTACTAGAATAAACTGTCATGATATCAAGTGTTACGAACTGAATACAGAACGTAGGCCAAAGGCCTAGCACTGGGATCTATGAGGTCATTCAGCGCTGGAAAGAAAATAGTGAGTAGGTAGGTCTAAAAGTGTAACAGGAGGAAAATCTCAAAAAGCAGTTGCACTGTGAAATAAAAAACGTATAGTAATGCCTACGGAGTGCTCGCGTGAGTGAACTGAAGGCGGCTATTCCACTACGGGGGAAAACACGTTATGATTATAGAAGCAATTTTTTAGACTCATAAAAAGATATTTTTAGGTCTTCAAATTTCTGAATGTGTTATTAAAGTACTTTATATCACGTCATGTTTTACCTCGGGAGTGAAAACCTTAAAAGTCTCATAATACCTAAGATTCTTTATAATTCCTAAAGAAAATTTTAAACTTTAGAAACGAAAGTAATTTCGATGCCCATTTGAAGATTTTTATCAATACCATAAGAGCAAACTTCTGACGAAACATCGATTACCCCAGCGTTCTAGAAAACAAAGTAGTTTCTCTGGAGTTTTAAAAAGAATGGAAATGTTCCTTAATAGCTTCCAAAGATGCGAGAGTGTTAGCAATCTAGAAAAAAGCCCAAGTTGTGGATATATTCCAAACATTCGATTCAAACTTTAAAGCTTCCAGCTCCCTCGAATCGTCATATCATGGTCGTAAAGATTTGTTAGACCTATTTGCCCGATTCTATGGTAGAAATGATTATTCTTGAAAATCGCTACAAAGCTTTACGAGATTAATATCTCTGAAAGGCAGCAAAAAGTAATGGAAAATACCTAACCCAGTTATATGTGAAGCTTTTACGGAATACTGTCTATTTTTTATGAAGATTCAACTGCTTGAAGCACTCAGATACTTACTGGTACTACTGTTATTACTGCAGATAACAGATTACGAATTTCTGTTATGTCTCGCAACTGGGAATGACAGTAAAATCGCAAACCTTTACAGTCCATTTCCCTTAAGTATTTATAGTTTCATAACCAATACTATAGAGAAAACTCTCTCTCTCTCTCTCTCTCTCTCTATTTAACATGCGAGGGGTAAGAGGTTGTAGATTTAATGGTGACGGATATCTGAAGAGGCAATAAATGTTCAGGGCCAACATAACTTCTTGGTAAAGGTCCCTGGAAAAATCAAAGGTAATTACTTTAGCACTGGAGACTAATGTCAAAGCAGTAACGTCCGTTAACCGTTGATGCACAGTTCAATATCAACAAAGCGCCAAGGAGAGTCCTATTCAAGATAACTGTAATCCTTCCCTAGTCATGGAAGCTAACCTGAGGGTAAAATAGGTGGAGATAATGACTGCTGTTATGGTTGGGATGTTGGCATTAACGAGGACATAACTAAGACAATTATCGTTGATATCGTAAAGGAATTGCACTGACTTTCTTCCCTCTAATGAAGTTTTCCTCTGATTCCAGAGCATGTTAGTGTTCTTACGTGGATTCTGTTTTGGGTATCTGGAAGTTCATTTTAATTACTGGCCCTTTTTTGGGCTTCGTAATTATCAGATGGATCAGGTTGGAAGGCGAGTCCCTGATTATTTTATTATTTATTAACAAGCAAGAGTCAAACTCTAATGGAAAAACCCGAACCCCACGATCTTAGTGGTTGCAGTGTAGAAAAACCAAATAAGCAATCGAATTTCTTTTCAACATATATGAAATTAATTCAATCTGAGGAAGAGCGAATTAGACACTGAAGGACATTTGTAGCTTAATGCATATATATGAATCACGGTGATGTGATATACTCATATATATATATAATATATATATAACTAATACATATATATAGATATATATATATATATATATATATATATATATATATATATATATATATATATATATATATTAGGCTATTTTCATATTACATTTCTTAGACTGAGTGACGGAGTTAGATACAACCATCGGGCTGTAACCTTCAGAGAGGACAGGGGTGCTGGTGCATCCTTTATTTTACGTTCCTGGATAGCTAATACATTAAAATAGATGAATCATAGTTGAGGCAGTGGGCTTAGACACCAAGAAAGTTTGACATTTTGTGTTTTGAATATATTTTCTTGTATGTTATGCTATATAAACACAACCTTACTTTATAAAACGTTGCTTTTGTAAAGCACTATTGCTTTATAAAACAAAGATTGACCACGAACTACCATAACTTATGTAGTTTAACTTTTAATAAATAAAGGAGTCAGACTTGGAAATAAATCATCTGTTTTTATAGAATAGACGACTTTCTTTTACTATCAAGAAATAATGCTTGATATATTGAAAGTTCTCTGTTGAAATATAAATTAAAAAATATTACATATGAAATATAAAAAATATATTTTCGCTCATCCGAAGATATGGTCATTCTATAATGAAATGGACGTGATCTTATGTTTAGTGGAAAAACATCATCTAACAGAAAAAATAAAATTATTTCTTTCATTTTTAATGTAGTCTAGTTCCTTTTCGTGCTGATGAACAATGGCAACGTAAGATCTCATCCTTTTTGCAGTTATACATAAGACCTCTTATGTATAACTGCATAAGGTCTCATCCACAAATGAACCATATGCAAAATGTTATTATAGAAAGATATTCTCAAGGAGACAATAAAGAAATATTGGTGTAATAAGAAACTAAATGGCCCCAATTTAAGCCACATTTATGCTTTGCGAAAAATGAAATTATGTTTTGAAGTAAAATAGTTAATTATTTTGAAATTCAGTTTTTTTGTAAGGCTTGAAATTGATTTTGGTAATTCATTATGCTTTCAGGCTTTAAATATCCTAGACAAACGACCGGGTAAATTTTTTTCATAAATGTAGTTAATTTTTTATTGTTAATAGAAACGTGGCTGGAGAGATTTATAAGCCTCACTTTCTAGGACACGACACTAATTCTGAGAGCAATTTTGCTTCAAAATTAAACCAAAGATTTCGACTAAGTTAGTCTAGTTTATTTTGACAATTTTATTTTTTACTTTTAATTACTGATAAGTTTTTTTTATTTTGAGATCACCGGTTTAGGTTTATTTCTTTTTTTAAATTAGTGGTTTAAAGATAAAAACATTAATATTTACTCCACATAAAATAAACTAGTCTGTTTTTTAGGGATGGGAAGCCGTCAGTTCAAAAATGAAAAAAAGGAAGTTTTTTCTTGGTTTTTCAATGTAAGATTAATATTAGTCAGGAGAGTAGCGATCAGTGAAACGTCCAAAGGTTTGAATGAAACATGACAACAACAAAATTTGAACTATACAATTGATATTCAAAGAAGGAATAAAACTTAAGGAAGAAACATTGCGCAAAAATAATAGAATAATGACTGGTGGATCTTCCCTCTACAGGAAATGAGAATTACAAAATAAAAATAATAGTTGCATACATTAATTCGTAAGAAAGAAAATGCTTTCACGCAAAAATGGGAATATTGGCAACAGTAAAATATAAAGCATGAATACCTAACAATTTATGTATGAGGAAACAACAAAAATGGATTGTATGAAGAAATTTAACGAATTGAACGAAACAAGAGAAGAAAAACATTGAGAATAAATAAGGAATTGCTTCCCCGCAGAAGCACAAGCAGAAACCAATTCCAGTGGAGACGACAATGAAGTTTGACCAACCTTCAATTCCGCGACCTTCGGCCGCAGTTCCTACCTACGAAATTCCTAGTTCCTCTGTCCCACAAATTCCTTCCCACCTGAAGGGGAATGGGACACAGGAGTGCTTTCTCTCTCTCTCTCTCTCTCTCTCTCTTTGTCGTTCTCCCACACACACAAATTCTTATCAAGCTATATGATATATCACGATATATGTTATTGGGAATACCTATATATCTATCGACCTCACTATCTATTTACTTGTACATTTATCTATCTCTTTCTTCCAATTTTCCTTGACATTTGAAATGAGGGAAGGTGGATACTAATTCCCTTAAGTATTTATAGTTTCATAACCAATACTATAGAGAAAACTCTCTCTCTCTCTATTTAACATGCGAGGGGTAAGAGGTTGTAGATTTAATGGTGACGATATCTGAAGAGGCAATAAATGTTCAGGGCCAACATAACGTCTGGTAAAGGTCCCTGGAAAATCAAAGGTAATTACTTTAGCACTGGAGACTAATGTCAAAGCGCAGTAACCGTCCGTTAACTTGTTTTAATGCAGAGTTACATATCAAACAATGGGCCAAGGAGAGTCCTACAAGATAACTTTAATTTCCTAGTCAAGGAAGCTACTTGAGGGTAAAAATGGTGGAGATAATGACTGCTGTTATGGTTGGGATGTTGGCATTAACGAGGACATAACTAAGACAATTTTCGTTGATATCTTATAGGAATTGCTCTGTTTCTTCCCTCTAATGAATTTTCTCTGATTCCAGAGCATGTTAAGTGTTCTACGTGGATTCTGTTTTGGGTATCTGGAAGTTCATTTTAATTACTGGCCCTTTATTTGGCTTCGTATTATCAGATGAAATCGTGTTGGAAGGCAGTCCCTGGATTATTATTATTAATTATTACAAGGCAAGCGTCAACTCTAATGGAAAAACCCGAACCCCACGATCTCAGTGATTCCAGTGTAGAAAAAACCATATACACAATTGAATTTCTTATCAACATATATGAAAATCAATTCATTCTGAGGAAGAGTGAATTAGACACTGAAGGACATTTGTAGCTTAATGTATATATATGAATCACGTTGATGTGATAAGACTCATATATATATATATATATATATATATATATATATATATATATATATATATATAAAGCTATACTTCATTTTACATTTCTTAGACTGAGTGACGGAATTAGATACAACCATGGCTAACGACTCGGAGGATTTAAGATGGATTGACCAAATCTGGGCTGTAACCTTCAGAGAGGATAGGGGTGTTGGCACATCCTTCAATTTACGTTCCTGGATAGCTAAATACATTAAAGGAGATGAATCCTTTGTTGAAAAGAAACTGGAATAAAATCCATATGATTTCATCGCGAAAAGAGTGAGGATCTTGGATGGCCTGAAGTCCTTTCTCAGGAGTCAAAAAAAAAGACATCATAGCTGAGGCGAGGTAGACCAAGAAAGTCTTTAAGTAAATTGGGAAGGTAGAACTTACAGGGTAAGAGTCCTTTGAATAAGGTTTACGTTCGTTTATTGACTGATTGTGAGGTTGCCTAGCGTCAAAGACACTAGGCGGCAATCAGAGAGCCTTTGCTCCCTGATGCCATGCGAATTCGACAGCTTTCCAAATAATATTGTGTATATAAATGTGTTGCCACGCCTTCATGACTAATTCTACCTACAGCCAAGGTGATTTTCCCCTACATTCCCCTACGCTCCAAAATTGATAACATAGCATTAAGAAAAGCAAGTACAAATACACTGAGATTAAGAATTAACCAAACTTAGATGCTAAATCGTAATTTTAAACAATATGATTAAATAAATGAACACTCACCCATATTACAAATTGTTATAATCATGTAGAAATCCATCCATTTGATTAAGCCTCCCCGAGAACGCAATTTTTCTCGTTATTTGTATATTTTGGCAAAGTACCGTGATCTAGCATTTGAATATAACCTACGTAAAGATGGTACAATGACAAAATTTGATGGGAACTTTTCCTACATGTCTTGATTATTGATTCCAATGTCTTTACCGAGAGCTTATTTCGAAGTTTTGTTTTATTGTTATTAAGTTTGGAGAGGTTCTTTCAACTTCTGCCGTACTTTGAGGTAAGGCCTGTTATTCTTGAGCATGAAGTTAACAGTTCTTTGAATGAAGGCACTCCTCTCATATTCTTCCAAAACTCCACAATACTCTTATTTTCCCATCCGCCTTTCTCAACCTCTTCATCAATTAAGATAGATCTCCATTGTCGATCAATGATTTGCACATCAGTCATCAGGTAGAAGACGTGGTAGCTTCCGAAACAAGACAGCTGCCGAGGTCATTTCAGCTTTATCCTTCAAAATTAATTCATGGTTTACATCTCTCAGTGCTGCAAGGACTGGATCCAGCACATCAATCCTTTTCAGAATTTCGCAGCATGCAATCTTATACCAATCCCTACACCGTGAAAGAAAGCTCTCTCTTTCATGAGGCTTCATTTTTGACATGGTTTCACTGGCAAGTATACCAGGAAGATTTTATCCAATGGAGCCATTTTATTTCATCCTCATATTTTGTTGATACCTTGAAGCTAATACTCTCCCTTTTCATATAATTTGAACCAAACATCCTAAGGACTCTCTCGCTTTCTGGTAGTAGCATATGAAGTTTAAAGCTGTTAGACTGAAAGAGTGTATTTAATGCTCTTTAGACGTATCGGTTCATTTGTACCCATGGAATTAACTGAAAGGGATTATCTGGTGAATTCAAACTTAGTTTCCTGTGACCACACTGCATAGCGCTTTGGGGTGAATTGTCAAACTGAATTTCTTAAAATGAAGACTGCCAAGCTTTCGCATAACGGCATTTTACGATTAATGATATCCAAATGATTAAAAACGCATTTTCTTGTAGATATTACAACAATCAGCTTGTTTAGTGCATGAAAACTACTGGAAGTTCTATGGAGTACGTTAGACCATAATTCCGACAAAATTGTGTAACAAATGCTACCTATATAATAGTCTAACTGCATGTTGGACGTGTTTGGTACAACGTTAATTTTCCCTTGAAAATCTCTTTATTAAAATAATGGATTTAAATCATCAAACCAATTATTTCTATGCTGGGAAGAAAGTTATAAATCAAACGAGCACTGCTCGTATAATAGAACTAACAAACATTTGCCAAAAGACTGATACGTATTACGAACGAACTTCGGCTGGATGGACTTTGTTGGAATAAAGTTTCCCTTTGAGCAACGAACGAAAGTTGTGATGAGGCTGGAAATCCTTTTAACAGTATGCAGCTTGTGTATGTGTCTACATATACGTGTGTATGGGCGTGTGTTTGTTTGTATAATGTCAATGGATAATCCTCAGGAAATGCTAAACATATGGCGTTTGTTGCTTGTTCAGCACAGAGTACAAGTCGTAATTAAGAACTGCAATGATTATTTATGTACGTATTAATGATTAAATGTGAAAACATATATATAATACTTATTCCCTAAACATTGAAAACTGGATTGTATTTACTCACACGTTCAGAGTATCACTAATCAGTTGAAAATCATCTAACCAAACACAGTCACACCACAGACAATGAAACGAGACTATAGTCACAGTTAACTAGTCCGCGCGCAAGCCCCTGGCGCCATAATCTTACATGAGAGAAGTAGCTGTCTAACTACGTAATGCGCTAGTTAAGTAGTTATAGAGTAGTTTTTTCGACTTCCAGTCGTTCAATCAACTCGGTACCAGCGGCCTTGGAATGGTGTTTATATTCATGACTGTTTCCTCCTTATACAAAGGTACTTGTACTCTATGTGGGTGTGACTGAAATTGAGACTAGCAAAGTTCAATGGAAAATCGAATATTTTGTTTACTGCTTTGGTAACAACAACAAAACTGCTGCAGCATCGTCTTCCTGAGCCCTGGCATCAGTTGAAAAGCTCTGCTAGAGAATTGGAATATGAAGAAACACTGTTAATGGTGAAGTGTTAGAATCCTCGCATAATTGCCAGAAATCACGCAGAGGTGATGGTAAGTTCTGTGCGTTTTTGTAAACCACTTGGATTGGTATGTTGCATGTTAGCGCTCGTCTTGCGCGGGAATATAGTTCAAAATTTTATTGATGTATATCATGTTATCAGATGACTTTCTTTATTATTCTTTTAATATTATGGAAGGTTGCTGTTCATACAACGCTATGGTCAGGAATAATTCACTTAAATTCCATCAACTGCTAAACGAAGGACAAACTGAAGATGTTAGTGAGGAACCTTTACGCACACATACACACACATATGTATATTATTCTTTTTTTTTTAATCTGATAGGAAAGATGGGTGTTTCTGAGCAGTTAGCTAGCACCAGCTAGGGAATAGTTTAGAAAGGTAAGTATTAGTAAGACTAATATATAGTGTGGAGTACACCGTTGATTTTTTCTGAAAGTAACCTACCAGAATAATGGCAGCTTGCATTTTACGAGGTTCTTACCGATAAAATTGTAAGTGTCAATCGATTTTGCCTTTACTATATTAAACCAAAAATATCTAATTAATTCCACTTTATGCATTATATTTTTCCTCTCACTCTCTTACTTTCTTTTAATTGTCATGAATGTAAATTAATATTTTATAATATATTTTGAATGGGATGTGACATATTTGAAATGAAATTGTATACCTCTTTCCAAGGAATAAATGAAAAAAAAAAAAAACGAGCACATAATGTTTACTAAAGAAATCGTCTTTTTATTTTATTTTATTTTACCATTATTTTTTGGTAACTGAGTAGATGTGTGTAAACAGGTAGTATATATATATATATATATATATATATATATATATATATATATATATATATATATAATATCATTCGAGCTACAAATGTCCTTTAATATCATATTCGCTCTACCTCGGAATTGATATATTTCATATATGTACCGAGGGGGAATTTTTTTTTTTAGTTGATAATAATTTCGTACCCCCATGGGATCGAACCACCGTCCAGTAGGACGGGGAACGAAATCAGGATCGGACAGTGACACTACCGAAACGGCTATCAAGAGAGGCTAAGGTTTATATCGATTCTGACCATTTCAAATCAACGTCGATCTCGTTGTATTTGTAATTAGAATCGATATGGAACCCCCTCCACCATGGTAGCCGATTCGAGCGTTTGACACACGCAGCTTATTATTGAATATTTATCACATCACCGTGATTCATATAAATCATTCTTTTAGCTACAAATGTCCTTTAATATCATATTCGCTCTACCTCGGAATTGATATATTTTTCATATATGTACCGAGGGGGAATTTTTTAGTTGATAATAATTTCGTACCCCCATGGGATCGAACCACCGTCCAGTAGGACGGGGAACGAAATCAGGATCGGACAGTGACACTACCGAAACGGCTATCAAGAGAGGCTAAGGTTTATATCGATTCTGACCATTTCAAATCAACGTCGATCTCGTTTTTTGTAATTTGTATTAAATCGATATGGTCCCCCACCACCATGGTAGCCGATTCGAGCGTTTGACCCACGCAGCCTTATTATGAATATTTATCACATCACCGTGATTCATATAAATCATTCGAGCTACAAATGTCCTTTAATATCATATTCGCTCTACCTCGGATTGATATTTTTTCATATATGTACCGAGGGGGAATTTTTTTAGTTGATAATAATTTCGTACCCCCATGGGATCGAACCACCGTCCAGTAGGACGGGGAACGAATCAGAATCGGACAGTGACACTACCGAAACGGCTATCAAGAGAGGCTAAAGGTTTATATCGATTCCTGACCATTTCAAATCAACGTCGATCTCGTTGTTTGTAATTAGAATCGATATGGAACCCCCTCCACCCATGGTAGCCGATTCGAGCGTTTGACCCACGCAGCCTTATTATGAATATTTATCACATCACCGTGATTCATATAAAATCATTCGAGCTACAAATGTCCTTTAAATATCATATTCGCTCTACTCGGATTGATATATTTTCATATATGTACCGAGGGGAATTTTTTTAGTTGATAATAATTTCGTACCCCCCATGGGATCGAACCACCGTCCAGTAGGACGGGGAACGAAATCAGGAATCGGACAGTGACACTACCGAAACGGCTATCAAGAGAGGCTAAAGGTTTATATCGATTCTGACCATTTCAAATCAAACGTCGATCTCGTTGTATTTGTAATTAGAATCGATATGGAACCCCCTCCACCATGGTAGCCGATTCGAGCGTTTGACCCCACAGCATTATGCCTTATTATTAATATTTATCACATCACCGTGATTCATATAAATCCTTCGAGCTACAAATGTCCTTTAATATCATATTCGCTCTACCTCGGTACATATATGAAAATATATCAATTCCGAGGTAGAGCGAATATGATATTAAAGGACATTTGTAGCTCGAATGATTTATATGAATCACGGTGATGTATAAATATTCATAATAAGGCTGCGTGGGTCAAACGCTCGAATCGGCTACCATGGTGGAGGGGGTTCCATATCGATTCTAATTACAAATACAACGAGATCGACGTTGATTTGAAATGGTCAGAATCGATATAAACCTTTAGCCTCTCTTGATAGCCGTTTCGGTAGTGTCACTGTCCGATCCTGATTTCGTTCCCCGTCCTACTGGCGGTGGTTCGTCCCATGGGGGTACGAAATTATTATCAACTAAAAAAAATTCCCCCTCGGTACATATATGAAAATATATCAATCCGAGGTAGAGCGAATATGATATTAAAGGACATTTGTAGCTCGAATGATTTATATGAATCACAGTGATGTGATAAATATTCATAATAAGGCTGCGTGGGTCAAACGCTCGAATCGGCTACCATGGTGGAGGGGGGTTCCATATCGATTCTAATTACAAATACAACGAGATCGACGTTGATTTGAAATGGTCAGAATCGATATAAACCTTTAGCCTCTCTTGATAGCCGTTTCGGTAGTGGTCACTGTCCGATCCTGATTTCGTTCCCCGTCCTACTGGACGGTGGTTCGATCCCATGGGGGTACGAAATTATTATCAACTAAAAAATTCCCCCTCGGTACATATATGAAAATATATCAATTCCGAGGTAGAGCGAATATGATATTAAAGGACATTTGTAGCTCGAATGATTTATATGAATCACGGTGATGTGATAAATATTCATAATAAGGCTGCGTGGGTCAAACGCTCGAATCGGCTACCATGGTGGAGGGGGTTCCATATCGATTCTAATTACAAATACAACGAGATCGACGTTGATTTGAAATGGTCAGAATCGATATAAACCTTTAGCCTCTCTTGATAGCCGTTTCGGTAGTGTCACTGTCCGATCCTGATTTCGTTCCCCGTCCTACTGGACGGTGGTTCGATCCCATGGGGGTACGAAATTATTATCAACTAAAAAATTCCCCCTCGGTACATATATGAAAATATATCAATTCCGAGGTAGAGCGAATATGATATTAAAGGACATTTGTAGCTCGAATGATTTATATGAATCACGGTGATGTGATAAATATTCATAATAAGGCTGCGTGGGTCAAACGCTCGAATCGGCTACCATGGTGGAGGGGGTTCCATATCGATTCTAATTACAAATACAACGAGATCGACGTTGATTTGAAATGGTCAGAATCGATATAAACCTTTAGCCTCTCTTGATAGCCGTTTCGGTAGTGTCACTGTCCGATCCTGATTTCGTTCCCCGTCCTACTGGACGGTGGTTCGATCCCATGGGGGTACAAATTATTATCAACTAAAAAATTCCCCCTCGGTACATATATGAAAATATATCAATTCCGAGGTAGAGCGAATATGATATAAAGGCAATTTGTAGCTCGAATGATTTATATGAATCACGGTGATGTGATAAATATTCATATAATATTATATATATATATTATATATATATATATATATATATATATATAAATATATATATATATATATATATATATATATATATATATATATATATATATAAAGGGTCCGAACAGGACCGAAAGTACTTGGCTATCTCGCTTTTCATTTTTTCCTTCGTGCAAAATACCTTTTATTTTTTATACACAGCATCACGTTTATATACCTCGCGATCAAGTTATCATATATATATATATATATATATATATATATATATATATATATATATATATATATATATGGTGTGTGTGTGTGTGTGTGTGTGTGTGTGTGTATTCAGCAGTGGGGAGTTTGATATCCAACTATACAGTTAACTAAACTACTTCAGTCTCTGTCTCTTATGGTTTAACCACTGAAGGCCCTATCGAAAGTCAAACGTATTAACCATTAAATCCACGAGTTCTTTCAGTATCTCCATGGCAAACATTATCATCCCCCAATAAACCACCGGTTAACAACAGGCGCCCTTGTTTGCCCTCCTGTCCACGTCAGTGAGACCAAACACAATTATTCCTAACAGATAATGTCAGGTCATGACCCCTGGGTAATGTGTTCGATGCAAACACGACAGATTATATATATCTGTATCTGTCTGTCTGTCTCTTATTAGAAATTATTATAGCTTATTTGAACCTCCAGTGACACCCTTTCAATGATATCTACTCTCAATTTCTTTACCGGCGCTGAATGACCTCATAGGTCCCAGTGCTTGGCCTTTGGACTAAGCACTATATTTCATTCCATTCCATTCCGGACACTGAATGACCTGTGATATCAGTTAATTATTTTTTTTTTCTAAACATGAAAATCTGTCAGGGCAGTAATTTAGAGAGATTGACAACAGTTCTCCAAAATTATACAATTCCGTTGGCGAATAAATTCTTTCTCCATCAACTTTTCTGGCGAAAATTTAATTTTAAGTATAGGTTTAGACACTAGAAGGAAAAACTTGTCGAAAATCTGCCAATGGTCCCCAAATAAATGTATAAAAAAGTTTTCCATGAATTGAGGACATCTTGGATTACGTGGAATTGCTTTTGCCAAAAACAGATATCTTTTCGCTGAAAGGGAAGGGCGTGACAAACGATGCTCTCGATAAGGAAAAATTATATTCATTTTACGCAAATTTCGTTATTAATTCACTTATACTTCCTTGTCAAGAACCAAATGTATACTAATATTAAGTATGTATACCTTCCAAAGTATAACTAATATCAACCATGCATACCTTCCTGAGTATAACTATGTAATATCAACTATGTATACCTTCCTGATAAACCTCATTTTTAAAAATTTTTCAGTGCGTTGTGAAATTTCTTTGCAATTAAGCGTCTTTCTCTATCTTGCAATAAAGTAATCTCCTTCTACCCTGCCATAAAGCAATCTCCCTCTATCCCGCCATAAAGTAATCTCCTTCTACCCTGCCATAAAGCAATCTCCCTCTATCCCGCCGTAAAGTAATCTCCTTCTACCCTGCCATAAAGCAATCTCCCTCTATCCCGCCATAAAGTTATCTCCTTCTACCCTGCCATAAAGCAATCTCCCTCTATCCTGCCATAAAGTAATCCTCCTTCTACCCTGCCATAAAGCAATCTCCCTCTATCCCGCCATAAAGTAATCTCCTTCTACCCTGCCATAAAGCAATCTCCCTCTATCCCGCCACAAAGTAATCTCCTTCTATCCCGCCATAAAGTAAATCTCCTTCTGTCCCGCCATAAAGTAATCTCCCTTTACCCTGCCATAAAGTAATCTCCCTTTACCCTGCCATAAAGTAATCTCCTTCTACCCTGCCATAAAGCAATCTCCCTCTATCCCGCCATAAAGTAATCTCCTTCTACCCTGCCATAAAGCAATCTCCCTCTATCCCGCCATAAAGTAATCTCCTTCTACCCTGCCATAAAGCAATCTCCCTCTATCCCGCCATAAAGTAATCTCCTTCTACCCTGCCATAAAGCAATCTCCCTCTATCCCGCCATAAAGTAATCTCCTTCTACCCTGCCATAAAGCAATCTCCCTCTATCTCGCCATAAAGTAATCTCCTTCTACCCTGCCATAAAGCAATCTCCCTCTATCCCGCCGTAAAGTAATCTCCTTCTACCCTGCCATAAAGCAGTCTCCCTCTATCCCGCCGTAAAGTAATCTCCTTCTACCCTGCCATAAAGCAATCTCCCTCTATCCTGCCATAAAGTAATCTCCTTCTACCCTGCCATAAAGCAATCTCCCTCTATCCCGCCGTAAAGTAATCTCCCTCCATCCCACCATAATGTAATCTCCCTCTATCCCGCCATAAAGTAATCTCCCTCTATCCCGCCATAAAGTAATCTCCCTCTATCCTGCCATAAAGTAATCTCCCTCTATCCTGCCATAAACTAATCTTCCTCTATCCTGCCATAAAGTAATCTCCCTCTATCCCACCATAAAGTAATCTCCCTCTATCCCATCATAAAGTAATCTCCCTCTATCCCACCATAAAGTAATCTCCTTCTATCCTAAAAACCCTAAAGTAATCTCCCTTTATCCCACCATAAAGTAATCTCCCTCTATCCCACCATAAAGTAATCTCCCTCTATCACAACATAAAGTAATCTCCCTCTATCCCGACACGTAAGCAATCTCCTTCCATCCTGCCCTAAACCATAAAGTAATCTCCCTCTATCCTACCATAAGACAATTTCTACAACGGACGGAAAACGAACGACATAAAGTCGAATTGGATGCAAGGAGATTGGACATTGGAAGAGGTAGGTGGACAAATGATGAATGAGTTGCGAAGGGGAAAGAGAATGAATTGAAAGATTTGATAGATTGAAGGAGAGTGGAGAGAAATAAAGGTAGAAGGGGAACAATGGATACTTGTTTTGGAAAAGAATGGTAGATTGTATACCACTCGGCATCTGTGGTTTGAAGTT
>NC_087204.1:18974466-18981966 GCF_015104395.2 Macrobrachium nipponense | reverse complement strand
TTGCTGATACGAGTCTAATTATGTACGAACGGCCAGGCGGAGTTTTATGGAACGCCTTCAATTACCCATTCCATTAGCGTTGAAGTTATCACTATGGGCTGAGTCAGTTACTTATATACAAAAGTACATAAGTACTTGCTGTAGTGCGAGTCCACTTAAATTATGAAAGAGCAAGTACAAAATGCTTTGACGCAATCAAGTTTCTGTACAGCGATAATGGCATATGAAACTCTCAGCCACGGCCCATGAAAAATTTCATTCACGGCCCTGTGGAAGCCTGTGTAACGTTTAATGGCCCATAAAACATTCGGCCACGGCCCGGTGGTAGCCTGTGTTGTCGGCACCTATAGCGGTGCCAGAAGATGATCATGGCTAACTTTTACCTTGAATAAAACAAAAATGACTGAGTCTAGATGGCTGCTATTTGGTATGTCTAATGCTGAGCTGGAGATCATGTTCAGTTCCTGTATATTTTATTTGTTTGCAGTTTGTGAAGGAGTGTTCTTTTACTTTCGTAAGGTCACTGTGGGTAGCGTACTCTTCCATGAATATATATTAAAAAAACTAACTACTCTTGGGCAATTTATTGGAAACTGAAATTTATAATGAAAAATAGACGAACAAGGAAGATTTGTTAAAAATTCACCATAACCAGAAAGTCCTTTTTTCTTTGTAAATATTGTGGTAACTGGCATCGAACGATTCTGAACCATCTGGTCTGAGTCTGGATTAGACAACTAAAACAAAATGAGTACAGGATTTACTAACCCTTGGAATCAGACCTTAGGTTATTCAAAATAAATGGTTCAAGCAACAGTTTCCACAGGCCAATTAAATAATTAAAGCTATCTGTAATTCGATCATAAATCACTGAATGTTTACACAAATATGGCGGAAGAATTAATCGCATCGATAGGCTTTACAAACGTAGTTATGAGAAAAAATGGCGTCAGCCTCATAACCTTGCAGATGCACTGGACGCGTTGCATGTTTTTCATATATAAATAAAAACATAGAGGTACAATCTGAAACTCGTCAGATTCAATATGTAACCGGGAGAGCGCCTCAGTGGCGTGATTGGTTTGGTCTTGGCCTGCCACTTCGGTGGCCGCGAGTTCGATTCTCGGGCATTCCATTGAGGGGTGAGAGATATGTATAGTATTTCTGGTGATAGAAGTTCACTCTCGACGTGGTTTGGAAGTCACGCAAAACCGTTTGGTCCCGTTGCTGAATAACCACTGGTTCCATGCAACGTAAAAATCACCATACGAACAAACAATATGTAAACGGGGACACAGGCCTACAAAACATATTTTCCCCTTCAGTAACGAGATTCCGGTGAACCAATTCTCATTCCTCTGTAGTCGACACCACGAACACTGCTGTTTTGATCGCGCATACAGACCAGCAAAGAATTTTCTTTAAAAAACACGTCGCTGGAAATGAAAGAATTTCCGCGCGCGCGCGGACTAGTTTTTTGACAACAAAAACATTCCGCCGAAAAGTGCCCGCCCGCGGTGACAGTCGACGGGTTTCAACTCGGTCGAAAAATAAAAGAAATAAATAACAAAATCTTTAAAATATGAACTGTCGAAAAAAACAAAGCTCTCCTGAAATTCAGAAAAGAATTAAAGATAAGAGAAATATCCACGTTGAAAAACGAATAAGTTGTTGTCGCAAGCCAAGCCTAAAAGATGCGTGCTAAATCGTTATATATAATAATAATATATAATAATTATTATTATAATATAATATATATAGATATATATTATCTATATATATATTATATATATATATATATATACATATATATATATATAGATATTATATATATATATATATATATATCTTATATATATATATATCCATATATATAATATATATATATATATATATATATATATATATATATCAATGTTTGACACGTGACATCATGCACGAAACCTATATCGGTTTTTTATGAATGTCATTTACGTTCCACAGTGAATAATTCTATGATTTACTAAACATCCCGGAAATGACTAGAGTGGCGTTCTCTATAGGCAAACCAACGTGGCCAGAGGATTACTGTGCGTTCTCTTCTCATATGAGTCTGGAAAAGCACCTAAATAGTCGCGTTGTTTTCGCCAAGCTAATAGTCCATTTCCGTGCTTGCATGCTACTCTGCCATTCCTTACTTTTCCGTGGTTTTTAAAATTTGGGTAAATATTTTCCCTTTCTGGAATGCTGCAGTAGAAAGCACTCACATTCCAACTGCGTATTTCTCTCACCCTAAAAATGGACACATTCGCTTTGTCGAAAATATATTTATTAAAAAAATCGCAGTTTCAAAATATGCGTTGTATTCCGAGGCAGAAATTTGCAAGTACTTCAATTAAGCAAATGACTTATAGCCCAGTGAATATGTTTGGATGGATGAATGATTGTCCCATGGAATTTGGGATTCTTTGTTATGAATTACTTTGCTGCAAGATTTTTCTGCTTGCAACTTATGTTATAGATGTAAGGAATATATAATGTTGCTGATTCATACACGCATTAACGTAAAAAACCTGCTCAGTCTACAAATAGTTTGGTACAGACAGATTCACAGATGATATCTATAATAAACAGTTTTTTTTATAGTATAATGTAATTTTATGACTACACTCAAATGACCTTTGTTTCCGTGTATAAAATTAATCAGATTTAGAGAAAAAGAGGTGAAGAAATAAGTGATGAATTTTATTTGAATAACTCTTATGTTCTAATAATACGTTACGCATAAGTGAATACTCTTAGAAATGAGTTAGGGATGCAAACTATATAAACAAGGCGTCATCCGACCTCCAACTTACTCGGGCGCGTGCTAAAATCTACGGTCAAATAGAGCAAGGTTGTTTCGCCAACGAAAATTAAAATTAATACGCTCTATTTTATTAGAAATAATTGTTCTGTACTGTTTAACATGAGCATTATTTTTTTTACATTTTAATTGTGATATATAAATCATAAATTTCCTATCCTACAATTCCTGTATCTTTAATTCAAAGGGAAACCTTTTTCAGACCTTTTTAGGCTCTTCCAAAGACCTTTCTACCCCACTAACAAGCAACAACACAAACAGCAACAAGGTGGTGTGTAGGCTTACTCCCCGAGTAAGCGGAAATACTATATAATAAAAAAAAAAACAAAAAACTGCAGAAAAAGACATTTTTACGGAGTAACGAATTTCAAATGGTGGAAATATTTGAAATAGCAGCACGCCATATGAGTGACTGGCGTGAAAAGTTTTTTTTTCTTTTTCTTTATTGTTGCTTCAGCTCTCTGTTGCGTTCATAACAGAATACATAAAAATGAATAGAACTTAAATGTAAGGGAAATTTTAGGGAAATTATTCAGGAAGTATACGGTATTTATTTTCGTTGTTTGTTTAATATCCAATATAGTTTTAACGTTCTTTGAAATTTAGAGTTTTCTCTCTCTCTCTCTCTCTCTCTCTCTCTCTCTCGAATAATGAAGAATCAGATGTACAACACGAATGAATATGATTTTAAGGTTCTTTGAAATCTCTCTCTCTCTCTCTCTCTCTCTCTCTCTCTCTCTCTCTCTCTCTCTCTCTAATAATGAAGAATCAGATGTACAACACGAATGAATATGATTTTAAGGTTTCTTTGAAATAATCTCTCTCTCTCTCTCTCTCTCTCTCTATCTCTCTCTCTCTCTCTCGATAATGAAGAATCAGATGTACAACACGAATGAATATGATTTTAAGGTTCTTTGAAATCTCTCTCTCTCTCTCTCTCTCTCTCTCTACTCTCTCTCTCTCTCTCTCTCTCTCGAATAATGAAGAATCAGATGTACAACACGAATGAATATGATTTTAAGGTTCTTTGAAATGCAGTTTCTCTCTCTCTCTGCTCTCTCTTCTCTCTCTCTCCTCTCTCTCTCTCTCTCTAGAATAATGACTGTAGATATGAACAAGTATTTGAAAAGTAAAAATAATGACAATAATGATGATATAATAGACATTTTTCGTATTAAGAGACATCTAGATCTTACTGTCGACTTGTTTCATTAAGACAGTTAAAGCCTGAATAAAGACGAGTCATTCGTGTAATTCAAAATAAATAATAACGGTAGGAGAAACAAGTAAAATAAAAGAAAGGGAAGGAAGGAACAAAAAAGAAACAAACGGAAAAGGAGAGAGGGGTGGGGAAAAATATTCATTTTATTATTTTATTTTATTATTTAGTATGGCCCCGACCAAAACCCTCGGTTTCTTGCCTGCCAACGGCTCAGTTAATTGGAGAAAAAACATTTTACTGGGACTTGATGCTCACGGTCATGTATGTACCCGTGTTTTTATATATATATTTCTTTATTTTTACTTACTTTTACATCCTTGACATTTAGTATTCGTACGCATGGGATGTTTTGAAAAAAAATGTATCATTATTCCATTAGTTTTGTTGGTTTTTCTGTGAAATGGGAATTTTAGGAAATGTTTCGCGTTTTGCTGTTTTTGTTGTAGTTAATATAGTTACTTTTCGCTTACTCTGGGAGTAAGCCTACAAACTACTTTGTTGTTGTTGCTATTGTTCTTGTTCTTACTGTTGTTCATTTTACGGGATAGGAAACTCCTATGGAAAACCCTAAAAAGGTCTGAGAAATTGGTTCCGCGTTGTGTTAAAGACACGGATATATTAGTATACGATAAAAACAACCTCATTATAACAAGATTTACAGGAAACCGGACGTTAATACCCTCAGGGATCAGCCCCACTCAGGGTAAAATAAAAAGTGATGGTGAAAGAACTGCTTCTTTTTGTTGATAAATATATATATTCACTTCAAATATTCTGATATCTAAGGTCAGCACTGTTCCCTGTAATGAATGAAGACTGCTATCCCATCTCTCTCTCTCTCTCTCTCTCTCTCGGCCTGCCAACTCGGTGGCCGCGAGTTCGATTCTCGGGCATTCCATTGAGGAGTGAGATATGTGTATTTCTGGTGATAGAAGTTAACTCGCGACGTGGTTCGGAAGTCACGTCAAGCCGTTGGTCCAGTTGCTGAATAACCACTGGTTCCATGCAACGTAAAAACACTAACAAAACAAACTCTCTCTCTCTCTCTCTCATTTCACGGAAGGTTACCCGAGATACATTACTACCATCACGAGGTAATTTTGACACGAATGTCAACATGTTCATTTCCGTGAGTGAATTTTCACACTCATTACCCACGTCCTGTGGAAAGCCCATTTCATCAAGCTCGTCATAGAAAAAAAAAGCGACATTAGGAGACACAAACTTCTTCTAGGAGGCCATTAACTAAACCACCTCCTTGGTATCTTGAAACTACATCTCTCCGCGGGAGTCGTTTGGAGCGAGCTCATTTTTGGACGATCAGAATACCCTCTTGACATCGGTGGTATACAGTCACGCGTATAAGTTCATGGATGTCGGGTGTTTGAGAGAGAGAGAGAGAGAGAGAGAGAGAGAGAGAGAGAGATTTTCATTTTTTCACCCCTTCTGGACGACAGGTGTCTGGGAGTGCGAAACAGGCCAAATGTCCTACTACCTATTTCTGCTGTTGTAAAAAGTTTAGGTGTGCCCGTCTTACGTCACTATACAGACCCGCGCGTCGTCCAGAAAGGTGTTGGATGGAATTCAGCCCTATGCCCGGAGACATCTATAAACTTGTGTCACTGTACGTTTATCTTAACAATGTTTGGAGGGCAAAACTTGCGCTACTGATATTCTGAACGAAAATGTTATATTTGTAGTTCTGTCTTGTCATCTCACGGTAGATTAGGTCTCAACTTCAGTCTCTCTAAAGCATATATTATCACCTTCGTCAACAAAGTTAGGAAATTCTACCATTTCATCCGCCTCACTATATTTCTCCATACCTTTATTTTCGATAATTAAAAAGATGTTATGCATGTGTACAAGGAAATATGCAATCCAGAATATCTTTGTAAATTTCAAACGATACACAGACATGTTTGATTGTTTCTTTGTTTGTATGTATGGTGTTTTTACGTTGCATGGAACTAGTGGTTATTCAGCAACGGGACCAACGGCTTTACGTGACTTCCGAACCACGTTGAGAGTGAACCTCTATCACCAGAAATACTACACATCTCTCACTCCTCAATGGAATGCCCGATAAGGTACACAAACATGAAACCAGAAGAAATACTAACAATACAAAAAAGATACGCATGTGTACAAGGAAACATGCTATGCAGAATATCTCTGTAAGTTTCAAATGATACACAAATATGAAACCAGAGGAAATACTTTCGAAAACTTTTCCAGTAACAAACGTTTAGAGATTAACTTGATGACTTTATTAGGAAAGTTGGGAGGTTGAAAATAATGCCATTGAAAGAGGAGCAAAACTGGAAATTCCAGAGCCCTGGAAAAGGATTTGCTGGTCCGCCGTTATATATATATATATATATATATATATATATATATATATATATATATATATATATATATAAAACTGTATACCAACTTTTGCCCTTTGTTACAGCTCCATCTACCAATTCCAGTTCGTTAGACCAAAATGTTATTTCTGTTTTTTACCAGTAATGTGGAGGTGAGTGGCGCAGTATATGTTGGGGGTCGATGTGGTTCTGGCGAATTATATGAGAAGGTTTAGGAAGCTTATAGTTATTTATCTTTTTATTTCTATTTATTTATTTTTTTTGAGTGTCCCTTTAGCAAGTAGACCACGTGCAGAATTTACAGGCTGCAATTTTACACTTTTAATTTTATATAATGTTGAAAACGCAGCGAGAAACTTAGATAATATGACTTAAGTTCGCCTCTTTGGTGTTACTTCCTTTAAAAATAAGCCTCAGTATGGAACAAGTTTACTTACGACATATAACAGAATTCCTCCTTTTATTCGAGCGAGAATGGAGGCAGCCTGACCCCGAGGTACACGCTTGTTGACGCAGGAGCCGTCTAAAGCAGGGGACTTCTTTCGTCTCTGTCTGTCTGTCTGTCTGTCTGTCTGTCTGTCTGTCTGTCTGTCTGTCTGTCTGTCTGTCTGTCTGTCTGCTCTCTTTATAAGTATCTTTTAGCAGCGTATATATACATATATATATACAACCAAGGGGCAGGCAGGTGACGACCAAGGAATACATCAAATCAGGTGTTGACTGAAGGAAACAGGCCAATCTACATAGTTTTTATTCCAACGTTTCGTAATAACATTTATTACATCTTCTGGGAATCTGTCAATTAATTAAACTAATAATATTATAAAACAATCTTAAATTTACTAAAAAATTAAAAAAATTGTAAAAAGACTAAAATTTACTAAAATATACAATTACAGAAAATTATTATTTAAAAGCTGGAACCGCCAACCAACCTTAAGTTAAGAGAGAGAAAGACTGAATGATAGGAGACAATAAAAAAGGAGACACGTTAACTAAGGTACAGTTGGATGGAGGAGGTTTGGGTATTCAACTGGGGAACCAGCTGCTTAATGAGTAAT